>NC_133142.1:7017815-7060315 GCF_048418815.1 Hemitrygon akajei | reverse complement strand
TAACCAGGACTTGTGATCTGCACCAGCTACTCCTACGACCATCCACCACCTGCTCCCATGGCTTCACGTGACCCTGCTCGGGGGTATTACGCAGGTGCTACACCTTGCCCAAGGGTGACCTGCAGGCTGGCAGAGGGAAGGTGTGCCGTACACCTCCTTTGGTAGAGACGTATCTCCACCCCATAGAGAGTAAATATTTTAATAACGTAGACACTCTGAGGCTGGAAGTGTGAAATGGATCAATTTTAATCTAACTTGTCAAAGAAGAACTGACAAATCACTTGCCCTTCACACGGGGCAGGAGATTGCAGGAAAATGGGGCTGAGAGGGAAAATAAATCAGCCTTGATGGAATGGGGGAGCGGACTCGAAGGACTCGATGGGCTGAGTGGCCTAATTCTGCTCTTATGTCTTATGAGTCTTATGGACCTAATCCTTATTGGTGTCTGCAGATACAATGAGGTGAATGTGCCCAACACCTGCAAGAGGACACACAAAATGCTGGTGGAACACAGCAGGCTAGGCAGCATCTATAGGGAGAAGCACTGTCGACGTTTCGGGCCGAGACCCTTCATCAGTGCTTCTCCCTATAGATGCTGCCTGGCCTGCTGTGTTCCACCAGCATTTTGTGTGTGTTGTTTGAATTTCCAGCATCTGCAGATTTCCTTGTGTTTGACCTGCAAGAGGACATCTTTTAAGGTGCTAGGAGGAAAGTATAGGGGAGATGTCAGAGTCAGTTTCTTTTACGCAGAGGTTAGTGTCTGGAACACACTTCTAGAAGTGTTGATGAAGCTTGATACATTAAACCCAACGACCCGGCCTCCACAAGCTGCACGTGGCAACAAATTCCACAAATTCACCACCCTCTGGCTAAAGAAATTTCTCCACATCTCTGTTTCGAAAGGGCACCCCTATATCCTGAGGCTGTGCCCTCTTGTCCACCATAGGGAAACACCTTTTCCACCTCTACTCTGTCAAGGCCTTTCAACGTTCAAAAGGTTTCAATGAGATCCCTCCTCATCCTTCTAAATTCCAGCGAGTACAGACCCAAAGCCATCAAACCTTCTCGTATAATAACCCTTTCATTCCTTGAATCATCCTTGTGAACCTCCTCTGGACCCTCTCCAATGCCAGCACATCTCTTCTGCGATGAGGAGCTCAAAACTGTTCACAGTACTCGAGGTGAGGCCTCACCAGTGTCTTGTAAAGCCTCAGGTCACATCCCTGTCCTTGTAATCCCTCGACAGGTAGGATTCAGGAAAACATGGAGAAGCTCATGAATGTTAGAAAAATGGAGGGCTATGTTGGAGGGAAGGGTTAGCTTGATATTGGAATAAGTTAAAAGCTTGGTACAACATCGTGGGTAAAAGGGCCTGGACTGTGCTGTAACAATCTACACTCAGTGCACGAGGCATTCCTTTCCACGAAAGCTGCCTAATCCGCTGAGTGGTTCAACACTTCCTGCTTTTACTACTAATGGAGAAGTCCTTAGGCATATGGATGACAGGAAAATGGAGGGTTATGAGATGTGTAAGAGGGAAGGGTTTGATTGATTGTGACACAGTTTCAACAGCGGACTGAAGAGCCTTTCATGTGCTGCGCTCTTTGCTCTGTGTGGCTACGTGCACAACTTATGCACTCATCCTGGAGGACTTTAAAATTCATGTTCTCAGAATTACTTATATATTTTTATTTGCACAGTTTGTCTTCTTTTTACACATTGGTTATTTGTCAGTCTTTGTGTGTACTTTTTCATTGATTCTATTGTATTTCGTTGTTCTGCCGTGAATGCCGGCAAGAGAACGAATTTCAGGGTAGTATACTTTGAACTTTGAACTACGTGATGATGCTTACATTTCTGGCATCTTAATTTTTTTGCTTCCTAGGGAATAATAACCTTAACTCTTGCTGATGAAGGGTTTAGCTGAGTAGAGATCTTTGATCATATGGTAACATTAGTTCCTTCATTTCTGTTGCGTGCAAAGGCATGATGAGGGGTAGAGCTACCAACAGAATATTCTTTATTGTGACATAGAGCATTGAAGAGTGCAGCACAGGAGCAGGTTCCTACCCACAACGCTGTGCCACACTCATTAACCTAATGATGCCCGCACATGGCCCATTTCCCTCCATTCTCCGCATATCTAACAGCCTCTCACTTACTCACTGCCGTTATGTCACTGGCAGCAATGAAGGTCCTCCATCCCTGACTGCCTTTGGCCACACAGATGTAGAAGGACTCTTCGTTGCTGCTTCCAGAACAGTTTTGTTTGACTAGTCAGAGTCGTTAGCCCTCCTGAGCTGAACCCCCCGGACCTGTGGGCCGCTCTTAGTCTAACCTGTTTGGCATGAGTGACCCCACCAAGTATAAAGCCCTGAGTCCTGCTGGCACAGCTCACTGGATCAGTGAGACATGCAGGCCTCCAAACCACGACAAGGTTGTGGTCCTCTTGGGGGTAAGAGATTCTAATGTACATGCCTGCTTCCACCATGACCACCCCCCTCCCGACATTCCATTCCAGGCACGCTGCTCTCTGTGTAAAAATACTTGCATCGCACATCTGCTTTGAACTCCCCCCTCTCACCTTAAGTCCATGCCTTCAACCCTGGAAATAAGATATTAGTCGTCTCTCTACCCCCTCATAACTTCATAAAGTCTTCAGTCACTGATGCGCCAAAGGAAGCATTCCAAGTTCGTCCAACTTCTGCATCGTCATGAGAGAACTATAGTACAGAATCAGGCCCTTTGGCCCATCAGTTATTCTGCATGGTCCCATCAAGCCACACCTTGACCATAGCCTCCTCCCATACCCCTCCCACCCATGTGCTTATCCAAATTTCTCTTAAATGTTGCAATCAAACCCACATCCACCACTTCTGCTGGCAGCTCGTTCCACACTCTCACCAACCTCTGAGTGAAAAAGACCCCCCCCCCCGAGTTTCCACTTAAATATTTCACCTTGCACTTAACCTATGACCTCTAGTTCTAGTCTAACCAAACCTTAGTGGGAAAAATTTGCTTACATTTATTCTATCTCTACCCCTCATAATTTTGCATACCTCCATCAAATCTCCTCTAATTCTCCTAAACTCCAGCAAATAAAATCCAAACACATTCAACCTTTCACTGTAACTCAGATCCTCAGAAACCTTTTTACCTTGTTCCACCTCAATGCACAGTCTAATGACCTGATCTGTAAGACTAGGCCTCATCCTGGTAAACCTCTTCTGCACCATCTCCATAGCGCATCATTGGAGACCCCCACCTTTTCACAGCTGCCATCAGGATGGAGGTACAGGTCCTACACCCCCAGATTCAGGGACAGTTATTACCCCTTAACCATCAGGCTCCTAAACCAGTGTGGATGACTTCACTCACCCCAATACAGAGCTGGTTCCACAACCTACCGACTCTCTTTCAAGGATTCTAAAACTCAAGATCTCAATGCTATTTATGTTATTCATTATCATTATTATTATTTGTTTGTTTTTGTATTTTCACAATTTGTCTTTTGCACATTGGTTTGTCCATCTTTGTCTGTAGTTTATTTGTACCTGCTGTGAATGACTGCAAGAAAATGAATCTCAGGGTAGTATAGGTTGACATGCATGTACATTGATAATAAATTTACTTTGAACTTTAAAAGTCTCTTCATCTATTTGAAGATACATATTCATATTTATTAGAGGCAGTAACTCTGAGATAAATAGTGGCGTCTAGTACAACCATGATTGAAGGAATTACCAAGAGGTACACTCAGATTTTAAAAGAAACGTTTACTCTGTATGCTCATTGAAACCTATCGAAGGGAGAGTGGATGTGGAAAGGATGTTTCCTAAAGTGAGGGAGTCTAGGACCAGAGGGCACAGCCTCAGAATAGGACATCCCTTTAGAGCAGAGGTGAGGTGGAATTTCTTAAGCCAGATGGTGGCAAATCTGTGAATTCATTGCTACAGACAGCTGTGGGGGTCGGGTCACTGGGCATAGTAAGGCCATAGACCATAAGACGTAGGAGCAGAACGAGGCCTTTTGGCCCATCGAGTCTGCTCCACCATTTCAATATGGCTGATCCATTTCCCTCTCAAACCCATTCCCCTGCCTTCTCCCCATAACTTTTTCACACCCTGACCAATCAAGAGCCTGTCAACTTCTGCCTTAAATGCCCCCAGTAACCTGGCCTCTATAGTCACCTGTGGAAACAAATTCCAAAGCAGAGGTTGATAGGTTCATGATTAGTAAAAATGTCAAAGGTTATGGGGAGAAAGGAGGAGATTGGGGTTGAGAAGGATAATGAATCAGTCACGATGGAATGCCAGATCAGACTCGATGGGCCAAATGGCCTAATTCTGCTCCTATATCTTTTGGTCTTATGGTCCTACTCTACAGATTGAAGACATTGGACTAGCTTTAAGTGAGCAAGCATTTATTGTTTCTTGTAGGAGTGAGCTGTGCAGTTCGAGGCAAGCAGTCTCACACAGAGATTGTGGGAGGACACTGTTGGTTTGATTTTTACATCTGGACTTCTTCTGGTCATCACAACTAGCTGAAAATATCAACAGAAGAAATACTGAGTTTGTTGTGAACATCAACAACAAAAGACAGGGAAAGGACCACTGTAGGCTACAACACAAAGAGCAGGTCTTCGGTGTTGTGATAATCCATTAAAAGTAAGCAGAGCATTTCTCTGTTAAAGTGTAGGAAGGTGACACAAGGTTGTCATCTGTCAGAGGTAATTCCAGGTGACAATTACTGGAGTGGCTCATTCCCACTGGAAATGTACTTTGCTGCACTCTCTTGCTCTCTCTCTCTCTCTCTCCCTCTCTCCTCTCTCTATCTCTCCCTCTCCCTCTTGTACCTTTTCCCCTCCCTCTCCTCCTCTCTTTCTCTCTCCTCTCTCTATCTCTCTCACTCCCCCATATCTCTCCCCTCTCTCTCTCTCCCTATCTTTGTCCCTCCCTCTCTCCTCCGTTTTTCCTCTGTTCCTCACCCCACTCTGTCTGTCTCTCGCTCTCATCCTCTCTCCTTTCTCACTCTACCACACTTCATCCTCTCTCTCTCATTCATCTCCCTCCTCCTCTCCTTCAGTCTCCCTCTTTCTCTCTCTTTCCATCTCTACTACCTCTCTCTCCCCACTTCCTATTTATTACTCTCTCTCTCTCTTCCTCCCTCTCCCTTTCCTCTAACTGTCTTCCACACACCCTCTCTCCTTCTCTCTCTCTTTTCCTATCTCACCCTTTCCTCTGTCTTCCACACACGCCCTCTTTCTCTCTCTCTTTAGCTCTCTCGCTCTCTCTCCCTCCATCATTCCCTCTCTCCCCTCTGTCCATCTCCCCTCTATCTGTTTGTCTGCCTGTCCTTCTATCTCTCTCCTCCTCTCTCTCTCCCCTCTCGCTCTCACTCTCCCTCTGTCTCTATTTCAGTCTCTCTCCCCTCTCTCTTTTCCTCTCCCCCTCTCCCTCCCTCTCCCTTTCTCTCCCTGTTCTCTCTGTCTTTGTCTCTGCCCGTCTGCCTCTCTCTCTTCCCTTCTCTGTCCCTCTCCCCTTCTCTCTCTTCTTTCACATTCAGTAAGGGTGTAGATCCGAACTAAAGGGAGTCTGATTCTCTGATTCTCTTTAATTCTGAAGTTGCTGATGTGAGCGCCAGTGAGAGGTGATGGCATGAGGAAATTAAAATCCGCACCGGTGCAGCAATTGCAGTATTCCCCTTTTGGGCTGAGATCACAGAGAGGGGAGAAGATGAGTGTTTATAATACCTCAGGACATCCAGCATCAGGTTACAGCTAATTAACTACTGTTGAAGTGCACTGGAGGAGATACAGCAGACAATTTGGCACAGCAAGCTCCCAGGAATAGGAGTAACTTAGAGCAAAGAACATCTGTTGCCAAGTTTTAACTGAGGGCTAGATACCGAGCAAGTCGAGATAAACAGATTTCGAGTGAAAGAGAGAGAAAAAATTCAGGATTGTTTAATGTCATTTCCAGTACACAAGTGTAAAGCAGAACGAAATAACTGTTTCTCTGGATCTGATGCAGCACAAAAAAAATACAATGAGATAACGAACATAATGGTATTTAATAAAAGGCAATAAATATAAATACGTAAGGTTGCTTATAGACATAAACACGAGAAAATCTGCAGACACTGGAAATCCAGCGAAACACACACAAAATGCTGGAGGAACTCAGCAGGTCAGGCAGCATCTATGGAAAAGAGTGAACAGTTGATATTTCGGGCCAAGACCCTTCTTCAGGACTGTCCATGACCTCTCTCTCGTGCTCCTCCTCCCTCCCCTTCTGCCACGTTCTTCCATTCTCTCCTATCAGAAATGTCGACTGTACTCTTTTCCATAGATAATACCTGGCCTGCTGAGTTCCTCCAGCATTTTGTGTGTGTTGTTTATACACATAGATTGCTTGTATGTCTATAAAGTGACTTCAGGCACAGGAGTGTCTGTACATAAGGTAACTCACGGGAAATGATAAGGTAGTGGTGGTTGGGGGTGTGGTGGGGTGGGTTAGTGGGTGGAGGTGTTGATCAGCCTCACTGCTTGTGGAAAGTAACTGTTCTTAAGTCTGGTGGTCCTGGCATGGATGCTACGTAGCCCCCTCCCTGATGGGAGTGGGAGAAGCAGTCCGTAAGCAGGCTGTTGGGATCCTTCGTGATGTAACTGGCCCCTTTCTGGCATCTTTCTGTATATCATCACCATTGTTATGCGCCATATCGTATGATGGTCTGTGATCATGATTATTCTTGGCAAATTTTTTTACAGAAGTGATTTGCCATTCCCTTCTTCTGGGCGGTGAATTTACAAGATGGGTGACCACAGCCATTATTAATACTCTTTAGAGGTTGTCTGCCTGGCATCAGTGCCTGGCATCCTCCTCAATACCCAGCACCTGACCTGACACCTTGCCCTATTGTTCTGTTTATTACTTATTCTAACGCCTGCACTGTTTTGTGCACTTTGTGCAGTCCTGGGTAGGTCTGTAGTCTAGTGTAGTTGTGTGTTTTTTTTCTCTCTGTGTTGTTTTTTTTTAACGTAGTTCAGCCTAGTTTTTGTACTGTGTCATGTAACACCATGGTCCTGAAAAACATTGTCTCATTTTTACTATGTACTGTACAAGCAGTTATGGTCAAAATGACAATAAAAGTGACTTGACTTGACTTGACTTGGTCACATAACCAGGACTTGTGATCTGCACCGACTGCTCATACGACCATCAACCACCTGCTCCCATGGCTTCACGTGACCCTGATCAGAGGCTAAGCAGGGGCTACACCTTCCCCAAGGGTGACCCACAGGCTAGACGAGGGAAGGAGCCCTTTTACCTCCTTTGGTAGAGACGTATCTCCACCCCACCACCCTGCATATATGTCAATATTTTCAAAGAGAGAGAAAATAAAGGGAGGAAGAAAAGGAAGATAAAAACAGGAGATAAATTCAGAGAGTGACAGGCAGGTGCAGAGAGAAAGAGAGGTACAAGG
The DNA here is from genome assembly GCF_048418815.1 of Hemitrygon akajei. NCBI lineage: Eukaryota > Metazoa > Chordata > Chondrichthyes > Myliobatiformes > Dasyatidae > Hemitrygon > Hemitrygon akajei. The sequence continues at coordinate 7,052,830 of NC_133142.1, read as the reverse complement.
AGATGACCAAACAACAAGACAAAAGGAAAGGTTGAATGAAATTAGAGAGAAGATGGTCAAGAGGACCTCAACCTTGCCGTAGGGTTTGGAGGCTTGCGTACCTCAGTGACCCGGAGAGCGATGTTGACTGCAGCCATTCCCTCAGTGGGGTCACGAAGAGGTCACAGGGCAGATGCCAAGCTAAGTGTGATCCACTGGTCCTCCAGGTTCGGGTTTCCAGCTCAGGGCTAAGAATCCTGAACAGTCAATAAAATTGTTACAGAAACAAATGAAAAGTCCTTCTACTATATATCTGTGTGTGACGGTATAGTCTAAACTGCACCTGAGGCCCAACAGAGAAGAGGGCATGCTTAGAAGGTGAGAGGGGGCAGGTTGAAGGAGGATGGGAGGGGTAAGTTTTTTACTCAGAGAATGGTGGGTGTCTGGAATGGGCTTCCTGGTATGGTGGTAGAAACAAATGGATTAGAGGCTTTTCAGAGACATTTAGATAACCACATGGATATGAGGAAGATGGAGGGATATGGACATTATGCTCGTTTTTGGAGGTTTCTGATTTACATTTTAGCTGGTTCGGCACAAGATTGCGGGCCAAAGGGCCTGTTACTGTGCTGTACTGTTCTGCGTTCTGTGGCCAAGAACAGGCCGTGATGGAGGACTTTCACTGCTGCCCTAAATAGCAGGCAGTAAGTAAGAGGGAGAGAAAGTGGCAAACAAAAACAGAAAAAATGAGGAGGAAGAAAGATTTATCCACTGCTGATGTCAGGCTCACTGGCCTATAATTTCCTGGCTTATTCTTAGAACCACAACATAAGGCAGAGTACAGTTATTTGTTCAAGTGTAGACTGAGGAATAAATACTGGGCAGGACACTGCAAAAAAAATCCTCAAAAACCCCTCATTTTTAATAATCAAATTCAGTGCAAACTTTGGGCACCAACCAGTTGTTCAGAAGGATGCCATTCAGCCCATCGTGTAGGTGCTGGGCCTAGCTCTGCAAAATCAGAATCAGAAATTTGTAGTTCTGCAGCAGCAGTACAGCACAATTGATAATAATAAAAAGCTATAAATTACAATAAGTAATATATTACAAAAAAATAAATTAAATAAGTAGGGCCAAAATGAGAGCAGGTAGTGTATATGGGTTCATTGTCTGATGGCAGAGAGGAAGAAGCTGTTTCTAAAACATTGAGTGCATGTCTTCAGGTTCTCATACCTCCTCCCTGATGGTAGCAATGTGAAGAGGGCACGTCCTGGGTGATGGGGCGCAACTGTTCAGGTACATACCCAAATTCTGTTTTAACACGCTGAATGACTCTTTTTCCACCATCCTCTCAGGCAGTGTGGTCCCTTCACTTTCCTGTGAAAAATATTTTCCTCACTTTCCTTGTAATCCTTTTGCCAATTACTATAAGCAGATCCAGTTTGATTTGACCTCTCTTTTGACGGCAAATATTGGCTCAATCGAGCACCTTCTCCTTTTTATAGCCCTCAGTTAAGTCTCTTCACCGTTCCAAAGGATATATCTCACAGAATGCACTGGGCAAAGGTTTGATGTGAAAGCTACAGAGAGGGTGCAGAAGAGATTTACCAGGATGCATCCTGGATTAGAGTTCAAAGTTGAAAGGTCAAAGTAAATATGTTAGCAAAGTACATAAATGTCTCCATATACAACCATGAGATTCATTTTCTTTGGGGCATTCACAGTAAATAGAAAGGTAACACCACAGGATCAATGAAAGACCACACACAACAAGATGGCCAAACAACCAGTGTGCAAAAGGCAATGAACCGTAAAATTCAAAAAGAAAAAAAATAGTGATATTAATTAATGCAATAAGCAATAAATATCAAGAACTTGAGATGAAGAGCATTTGATAGGCTGTAGGACATCTGTTATGAGGATAGGTTGATCAAGCGAGGGCTTTTCTCTTCGTAGCAGATGTCTTGATAGAGGTGCACATCTATAGAAGTTTGCCAAAGTTTTAGATGATGTGTCTCACAAGATGAGAATCTTTATGAACTTCTAAGTACAAGGAATTTCTTCAATGGCCTCTCTTCATTCTGAGAACTATATAGTAATTCCTGGCCGTTCACCCAATGTGGTCTTCACTTTCTCCTTTTGACCCTCCCCACCCCACCCCCAGCAGGCCTCTGTATGAACCAGTAATCTCTACTCCATTCTTAGACATTCCCTTCTCCAGCTTCCCGCTGTGGATCTATATAGTGAATTCCCGTTCCCACCAACTAACAATTCAATGATAGGTTTCACCAAATCCATCATACATCTTTCTCTTAGTATCACCCTCTAACTTCCCCCATCCAGCCAGTTGTTCAGGGGGCTACATAAGTTATTTCCACTAAAACCCTAACTTTGCCTTTCTTCCCTCTATCCATTCTTCCCATCACTGTCTTTATAACTCAAAGCTAACTTGTTTCTTCCCCATAACTGAATTATCCACTCTGGTCTTTCTCTCCACAGCTGCTGTCCGACCCACTGCACATTCTTGGCATTTTCTGTTTGTATTTATTTCCGATTTTCAGCATCTGTGCACGGGGCCCATGCGGACTGGTTCTGGAACAGTTGCTGCCCTGTAGTCACCGGTTTCACTCTGCAGCCCATGGAGTGGGGGCTCTGCAACCTACGTTCGATGTACTATTTGTATCTCTATTATTTGCACAATTTGTCTTCTTTTGCAAATTGGATGTTTGTTGGTCTCTCTTACGTGTGTTTTTTCATGAAATCTGTTGTGTTTCTTTGTTTTCTCATGGTTCTATATGATATATGCACTTTGCTCATAAATTACTTTGTGCTTTGATCTCCAAAGCCTTAAAGCTTCCCTTAACCAATCGTGCACGTGAGGGAATCCATCCTTTTTTGCAGCTCTGTGGGGATGGAGTGGAGGGAAGTGCTGGCTCTTCAAAATGACAGAACAGTGTTCTCAACAGATGACTCTATGAACAAGCATATTGAACTGGACACAATTCATGGACCTATGTGCGGGTGAGAGAGAAAAAGAGAAACAAGGAGGGGAGGGAGAGGGGTGAGAGGGGGGAGAGAAAGAGGGGGGAGAGAAAGAGGGGGAGCGAAAGAGGGGGGAGAGTGAGAGAGAAAAGAGGGGGGAGGAGAGAGAGAAAAGAGGGGGAGGAGAGAGAGAAAAGAAGGGGAAGGAGAGAGAGAAAAGAAGGGGAAGGAGAGAGAGAAAAGAGGGGGAAGGAGAGAGAAGGGAGAGGGAAAGAGAAAGGGGAGAAGGAGAGAGAGGGGGAAGGGGAGAATGGCACTATGTCAGGACCGGGGCCGGGTGGACCCAAACACAGGACGCAGACACTGAAGTACTAGGGGGAGGACAGGATGAGGATGCCATGGCATTTAAGGGTAGAGCTGGGGTTCAGGTAGATAGAGTGTCAGGCAGGCAGAGAGGAGCGGGCTCCCGGAGTTCCTGCAGGAAGAGCGGAGCGGGCTCCCGGAGTTCCTGCAGGAAGAGCGGAGCGGGCTCCCACAGTTCAGGCAGGCAGAGCGGAGCGGGCTCCCGCAGTTCAGGCAGGCAGAGCGGAGCGGGCTCCCGGAGTTCCTGCAGGAAGAGCGGAGCGGGCTCCCGCAGTTCAGGCAGGCAGAGCGGAGCGGGCTCCCGGAGTTCGAGTTCAGGTAGACAGGCTCCCGGGGTTCAGGCAGGCAGGTCTAGGTGGCTAGGTAAGCTGGCGGAGAGTCCTCCCTGGGTGGGCCGCATATATCCCGAGTAGGGCCGCCTCCCAGACGGAAACACCGGAGGCCTGGGCACGACGCGGACCCCTAGGCGGGTGCGGGGCACAATCCCAAGGTTCGGGCGGAAGAGGAGGACGGGGCAGAACTCCAGCCGGGCAGCGGCGGGTCGGCCGGACCTGCCTGACTGAGGCAAGGGATAGGAACGGGCAGAACCACCGCCGGGCAGCGGCAGGTCGGCCGGACCCGCCCAATGGAGGCAGGGGTAGGAACGGGCATAGGTCTAGGGTGACCAACACAACAGCCATGATAGCAGGAAAATTGGGAAAGGCCGGCAGACAGCCCGACCGCGCGAACAAAACAAACGAGCGGAAAAGCAGAACCAGTGCATGGGAAGAAAGGTGGGGGAGAGGACCAACCTGGCAGTACTGGTACGGGGCAGAGAAGCAGGATGAGGAGTAGATCTGAGCCCGGACAGGATAACAGAATGCAGAGAAGAGTTCGGAGCCGGCGGGGAAACAGAACAAAATGACCACCCACCTGGTCCCAGTCCCAAGGCCCCTTATAAACACCTGCAGCTCAATGAGTTACAGGTGTGCCTCCTTGAGCCAGGAGGGTCCTAACTAGTTCACGGGTGACGGGAGGGGCAACTGCAGGACCCGGAGTCAGGAGCCCTTGGACCGGATCGAGACCCGGAACGCGGATTACGGACCGGACCGGACCCTGACACACTCATAATGACCAATAACCAGGGATTCAGTCCAGCCTAGATCACTCAACTATCCAGTTGGCCAGGACCCCGTGTACACACCAGCAACCAGTGGGACAGCCAACCAATCAGAACATTGAGTCGGACTGATATAAGCATGAGCACTCCACAGAAATGGCAGTCATTTGCATACGGATGATGTCACCTCTACTAGTGACGAAACGTTTGTGACCTGACCTCCAGGCTCAGCGAACAAACCTACCAACATGACTTTGACCTCCAAGCACTCCCACCCCACTAACTCTTTTTGCCATCAATCCTCTGAGAGACAGACACTCTGGATGGGAATCAATGAATACCAAAGGAAATAATATCGCAGCACAACACCAAGGTTCTTAAAGAAAAGGATTTCAACAGGATGGTAGGATGGTAGGGTACAAGATATGTGGTGCACAAATCTAGTCAAGAAGAAAAGAAGAGCTTACGAAACGATCAAAAAACTGGGCAATGAAGATTATAAGGCTAGCAGGAAGGAGTTTAAGAAAGAAATTAAGAGAGCCAGAAGGGGCCATGAGAAGGCCTTGGTGGACAGGATTAAGGAAAACCCCAAAGTATTCTACAACTATGTGAAAAGCAAGAGGATAAGACGTGAGAGAATAGGACCAATCAAGTGTGACAATGGAAAAGTGTGTATGGAACCGAAGGAAATAGCGGAGGTACTTAATGAATATTTTGCTTCAGTATTCACTACAGAATACTGAAGCGGGTCTACGGATGACTTGCAGAGGACTAGAAAGCTTGAGAATGTAGTAATTAAGAAAGAGGATGTGCTGGAGCTTTTAGAAAGCATCAAGTTGGATAAGTCACCGGAAGCAGGCGGGTTGTACCCCAGGCTACTGTGGGAGGTGAGGGAGGAGATTACTGAGCCTCTGGCAATGATCTTTGCATCATCAATGAGGATGGGGGAGGTTTCGGAGGATTGGAGGGTTGCAGATATTGTTTCCTTATTTAAGAAAGGGAGGAGGGATAGCCCAGGAAGTTATAGACCAGTGAGTCTTACCAGTGGTTGGTAAGTTGATGGAGAAGATCCTGAGAGGCAGGATTTATGAACATTTGGAGAGGCATAATATGATTAGGAATAGTCAGCATGGCTTTGTCAAAGGCAGGTTGTGCCTTATGAGCCTGATTGAATTTTTTGAGGATGTGACTAAACATATTGATTTACTAGGATGTTACCTGGGTTTCAACACTTAAGTTACAGAGAAAGGTTGAACAAGTTAGGTCTCTATTCATTGGAGCGTAGAAGGTTGAGGGGGGATTTGATCGAGGTATTTAAAATGTTGAGAGGGATAGATAGAGTTGACGTGAATAGGCTGTTTCCATTGAGAGTAGGGGAGATTCAAACGAGAGGACATGATTTGAGAGTTAGGGGGCAAAAGTTTAAGGGAAACACGAGGGGGTATTTCTTTACTCAGAGAGTGATAGCTGTGTGGAATGAGCTTCCTGTAGAAGTAGTAGAGGCCAGTTCAGTTGTGTCATTTAAGGTAAAATTGGATAGGTATATGGACAGGAAAGGAGTGGAGGGTTATGGGCTGAGTGCGGGTAGGTGGGACTAGGTGAGATTAAGAGTTTGGCACGGACTAGGAGGGCTGGAATGGCCTGTTTCCGTGCTGTGATTGTTATATGGTTATATATTGATGAAGGTAGAGCAGTAGATAGACAGACATACTTTATTGATCCTGAGGGAAATTGGGTTTTGTTACAGTCGCACCAACCAAGAATAGTGTAGAAATATAGCAATATTAAAACCATAAATAATTAAATAATAAGTAAATTATGCCAAGTGGAAATAAGTCCAGGACCAGCCTATTGGCTCAGGGTGTCTGACACTCCAAGGGAGGAGTTGTAAAGTTTGATGGAGGAGTTGTAAAGATATAGTGTATATGGATTTCAGCAAGGCATTTGATAAGGTACCCCATGCAAGGCTTATTGAGAAAGTAAGGAGGCATGGGATCCAAGGGGATCCAGAACTGGTTTTCCCACAGAAGGCAAAGACTGGTTGTAGACGGGTCATATTCTGCATGGAGGCCAGTGACCAGTGGTGTGCTTCAGGGATCAGTTCTGGGACCCCTACTCTTTGTGATTTTTATAAATGACCTGGATGAGGAAGTGGAGGGATGGGTTGTAAATTTGCTGATGACACAAAGGTTGGGTGTGTTGTGGATAGTGTGAACGGCTGTCAGAGGTTACAACAGGACATTGATAGGATGCAAAACTGGGCTGAGAAGTGGCAGATAGAGTTCAACCCAGGTAAGTGTGAGGTGGTTCATTTTGGTAGGTCAAAGATGATGGCAGAATATAGTATTGATGGTAAGACTCTTGGCAGTGTGGAAGATCAGAGGGATCTTGGGGTCTGAGTTCATAGGACACTCAAAGCTGCAATGCAGATTGACTCTGTGGTTAAGAAGGCGTACAATGCATTGGCCTTCATCAATCTTGGGATTGAGTTTAAGAGCCGAGAAGTAATGTTGCAGCTATATAGGAACTTGGTCAGATCCCACTTGGAGTACTGTGCTCAATTCTGGTCGCCTCACTATTGGAAGGACGTGGAAACCATAGAAAGGGTGCAGAGGAGATTGACAAGGATATTGCCTGGATTGGGGAGCATGCCTTATGAGAATAGGTTGAATGAACTCACCTTTTCTCCTTGGAGTGACGGAAGATGAGAGGTGACTTAATAGAGGTGTATAAGATAATGAGAGGCATTGATCATATGGATAGTCAGAGGCTTTTCCCCAGGGCTGAATTGGCTAGCACGAGAGGGCACAGTTTTAAGGTGATTGGAAGTAGGTACAGAGGAGATGTCAGGGGAAAGTTTTTTACGCAGAGAGTGGTGAGTGCATGGAATAGGCTGCCAGCGACGGTGGTGGAGGCAGAAACAATAGGGTCTTTTAAGAGACTCCTGGACATGTATATAAAGCTCAGAAAAATAGACGGCTATGGGTAAAGCCTAGGTAGTTCTAAGGTAGGGACATGTTCGGCACAGCTTTGTGGGCAAAGGGTCTGTATTGCGCTGTATGTTTTTCTATGTTTCTATGTATTTGGGTACCTGGAAAGCACACTTGACAAGCAGTAGTGAAGATGTGGATGAAATCAAAAGAATGAAATGCTCTGTAGCTGAGGAGATTGAGTTTGTCATTCCATATTTCCAGTCTGAAGGTCTACACTGACCTCTCAAAACTGGAAGACAGAGAACATATGTAGCTGACTTTTGTACTTTTAGTAGAGACAAGATAGCCTCACTCGTTACTGCTGGATCCTCTCTTGTCCTCGCGCATGTCGTCGCTCCAGTGCCAACCTGACAAACCGCCACAGTCTGCTTCAACATGGTCTCAGGTTTGTCACCCACTGGTGAGCAGTGGCCTGGAACTAACGTGGGCTATAAATAGCATGAGTATGCAGAGCATCCGTGCAGATCCTCGCCAGTTGAATTCTGACAGCTTGTTAATATTTTAGCAATAGTAAAAAAAAAATCAGCAATGTGAACAATTGTTGAGAGCGAAGGGCTCGGGAAGCAGTCCAAAGACAGTTGCTGAAGGCGCTCCTCATTTTTATTGGAAACTTTTGACAAGTGCACATTGACATTTCTTTTATTATGGATGGGACTTCAGCTACCAGAGACATGGTATTGCAGTCCTATCTAGAACACAGTTTTCTTTTCTCTCCGACAACCTTGGGCTAAATTAAGCATAAATATTTCATGATTTTCTATACCACCTTCTTCCATCACTTTGCATCTTGTACTGTGGGCCTATCAGGCTGATTTGCATTGTTTCTCTTGCAAGTTGATAGGGTTGTCATGAGTTGATATGGTGGTTAGGAAGGCGTACAATGTGTTGGCCTTATTAGTCGGTGGATTGAGTTCAAGGACTGCAAGGTAATTCTGCAGCTCTATAAAACTCTGGTTACACCACGCTAGGAGTATTTAATATTTCAGTAATGTATAAGTAATATTGTAAATATATTGTTTGATTAAGCTTTTTATGTTTGTTTACATAATTCATTATGGGTTATATGTAAAAGTAAGTGAATGACATGCGTCATTACACTACCCCATCATATGTGAACACTTCACTAAAGAGAAACAAAGTACACAAGTTATCCCAGGCTCCCATGTTTTTTATTGTGATAAGTTTTTGGAGGTACAAAACATCACAGTGGAGATGAGTAAGTTTTAAAACAAACCTGAAATAACCACCTACCTGTTGAAGTGCAGTGAGACATTTGAGTTCTTAAAAAAGCATCACAGCACATATTTTTCCGGAAGCGTAGAAAAAGAAAGTTGAGTTTAAAAAAAGGCAGAAAATGGACAAAATTCATGGGTTCATAAACAGTGAGTGCCAGATGATAAAATAATAAAAAGCAGAAATAGCAAGGTACGTCAGAAAGGTGGATGCATTCGATCACACAACAGCTAACTGGATGATGTATTCTGATCGAATTGAGCAGCATTTTGAAGCAAATGAAATGACCAATGAAAGGTGAGAGCCAGGTTTGCTGAGTGCAATTGGTGCAAAAGCATGCAGTTTGCAGACTGCTCCAACCAAACCAGCTGCAATGAGCGGTGCTGATATCATGAAAGTAATGCAGGAACATTTAGAACTGAAACCATTGTTGATTGCAGAATGCTGTAAGTTTTATAAGGGGAGTCCATTTCAGCTTACGTGGCTGAATTGAAGAGATTGTCTGAGTATTGTCAGTTCAGTGGTGGGCTTAATGATGCACCGAGAGATCGTTCAGTTTGTGGAATCTTACAAGAAAGCATTCAAAAATGTCGCCCAACTGAAGCACAACTCGCATTTAAAAGAGCAGTTAAAACTGCTGTGTCAATGGAAAGAACATCTAGAGACACAATTGAGTTTGCAATCAGAAATGAAAAAGGGTGTGAACAAAATTGCAATGTCTAAACAGAAACCTGACCGGCCAAACAAATTGTGTTACTGTTGTGGCAGGGGCTCACATACACCTGACCAAATGCAGGTTTAATGGTGAAACTTGCAAAAAACAAATGCAACAAAGTAGGATATATACAAAGAACATGTCAGACAGAGAAAAATAAATGGACTGCTGAGGAAAAAGAAGAAGATAAAAAGTCAAGTTGCAGTTTTCAAAATGAGCACCAGTCTGCATGCTGTTGATGAAAAACTCTGATTCTCACTCAGTACTCACACATTGTGATCCACATCATTGCCTGGGATGCTGGGCAGCACTTCTCAAAGGGTTGGAAAGGCATATTCTGTGCTGTATCTCAATTTTAAAAAAATATATATTATGTTCATTTCAGGTCATCTCATTATAGGAAAGATGTGAAAACTCTAGAGGGGTTGCAGAGAAGATTTCCCGGGATGCTGTTTGGATTAGACTGCATATCTTATGAAGATAGGTTGAACGAACTATGGCTTTTCTCTTTGGAGCGAAACAGGATGAGAGGCCAATTGATAAAGGTGTACAAGATGACAAGAGGCATACATCAATTGAGACGGCATAACTCTAAGGCAATTGGAGGAAAGAGCTATACAAAGTTATGAGGGGAAAAGATAGGGTAAATGGAAGTGGCTTTTTCCTCTGCACTTGGGTGAAACTACAACTAGAGGTCTTGGGTTAAGGTTGAAACATGAAAAGTTTAAGGGTAACAAGAGGGGAAATCTCTTCACTCTGAGTGTCGTGTGAGCATGGAATGAACAGCCAGCACAAGTGGTGCATGCAAGCTCGAGTTCAACATTTAAGAGAAGTTTGGAATGGTATATGGATGGTAGGGGTATGAAGGGCTATGGTCCCAGTGCAGATTGATGGGATGGGCAGTTTAAATGGTTTGGCATGAACTAGATGGGCCAAAGGGCCTGTTTCTGTGCTGTAATTTTCTATGACTATGACTGTATGAAAATATAGGGGCAGAGGTCAGTGGTAAGTGCAAGGAACACCCTTCCAGGGGTGTTGGTAGAGGCAGCTATGTTAAGGATGTTTAAAAAAATTCTTGGATAGACACATGGATGATAGAAAAATAGAGGTCTCCCTGAGAGGGAAGGTTAGATTGATCATGGAGTGGGTTTAAAAGTCCAACAGAACATTGCGAGCTGAAGGACCAGTACTATGCTATGCTGTTTATTCTTTCGGGAACAATGTCAAGACCAGATTTACCAGAGATCAGAAAAATTGGATTTGTTTCCCTTCGAGCGGTGAAGGTTACAGCAAGATTTCATCAAGTGATTTAATAAATCTGGAACAATGTCAATGGCAAGTTAGAACTTTATTCTCTGGAGTGTTAGAGACTGAGAGGTTACCTTAGAGAGGTGAAAAAGTCACAGAGAGCACAGACAGAGTGTATAAACTCAGTCCTTTCCCAAGGGAAAGGGAAGCATGAAGTAGGGGAAATATTTTTCAGATGAGAGGGGGAAGCTTGCAAAGGAATCTGAGTGGTTCTTCTCTCTGTGACTGCTTCACATACAGGGTGATGGACATATGGAACAAGAGGAAGTGATAAAAGTAGCTACAATAACAATAATTCAAAGTCTTTCGACATGGTCAAGGATTACAAAGATTTGGAGGGATTTGAGTCAAATGCAGGGAAATTGGATCGACTTGCATGGGCATCCTCCAAGAAGACCACAACCATGTCGTGGTTTGGAGGCTTGTATGCCTCAATGACCCAGAGAGATGTTGGCTGGAGGGCTTTATGCTTTGGCTCTTGGTAGAGTTATCCATGCCAAACAGGTCAGAGGGTAGAGGACAGACTAAGAGTTGTCCACTGGTCCTCCAGGTTCTGGTATTCATCTCAGAGCTAACAACCCCAACTGGTCAAACAAAACTGTTTCAGGAACAGCAATGAAGAATCCTTTTACATCTGAGTGCAACATTATTCCTGAGTCTCCACCCAGGACTGACATCAGTGACAACCGAGAGGAAGCTACTGGCGCAATGAAGGAAGCCCTGACCAGCACCAGAGATGGAGGACCTTCATTGCTGTTCAAAACACCAGTGACGTAATGGGCAATAAAAATTTTAAAAAATGGGGCATGAATGATTTGGGCTGAAAGGTCATTTTCCATGTTCTATCACTCTATGACTTTATTCCAATAAATACCTAAGCACAAGCTTCCTTAAATATCTGCCATATTTAATCCATTCATCTAACTTTCTAATCTATCACCCTGGCCAACTTTGCTAAATCTAGTCTTGCACCATTCCTGTTGCCTGTGTTTAAATTTAGAGTAATCGTCTCAAACCATTTTTGAGAGGTGATTTGGGTGGCGGAGTGGAGATATGTCTCTACCAAACGAGGTGTTGTCAAAATGTTCAGATACGGCCAATGTTCCTTCTAATTTGTAATGACCAGTCCTCACCCTATTCTCCCTACACACTTTCCTCATGATTCCTCTGCAATTACCCCTCCCCCACCTCACTACTCACCATCTCCACTCAATATTCCACAGTAATTCATCTTATAAAGATAAAGATTGGTTTTATTTGTCACGTGTACATTTCTCAGATGTGCTTGGGCACAGCGGTCTCTGTCTTGTGGTACTCCTATTCTCCTGACCTGGAACAGCTGACATTTAAGGGCTGACCACTCTACTCACCAACAGCGTTCTCGTGCGTGAACCTGACCGCAGTTTACATACCGCCAGAAGCCGATGTTAATCAGGAACTCAAGACAGCAGATGCTGCCATCACCAAACAAGAAACAGCCCACCCTATTGCATTTCAAATCATAGTCAGGGACTTCAGTCAGGCTAGTTTGAAGAAATTTCTGCCCTATCATCATTAGCATATGACCTGCTGCATCAGGGACCCTAACATACTTGACTACTGGTATACTACGATTAGGAATGTCTACAATTCCGTGTCTAGATCACATTTTGGAAAACCTGATCACTTGGCTGTCATTCCACCTGCGTACAAAAGCTGAAGAGCAAGGGTCCAGAAGTAAGGACAATAAAGAGATGGCTGCAGGAGGCAGAGGTGTGGCTACAGGCATGCTTTGAGTCACTGGACAGGGCCGTGTTCGTGGACTCGTCTGTGGATCTGAATAAATACACCGTGGTTCCAATGAATTTTGTTAAAACAGTTGCAGACGAGTGTTCCCCCACAAAATCATTCAATCATCTTCCCCAACCAGAAGCCCTGGATGAAGCATGAGATCTGCAGTCTGCTGCCGGCCAGATCAATGGCAATCAAGTCTGGCAAGCAAGTAGGATACAGGAGGTCCAGGTCTGATCTCTGGAAAGCCACCGCACATCCGAAGTGGCAATTCTGGACAAAACTTGAATCACTGAAGGAAGCTCGACAGTTGTGACAGGGCTTCAATGCTATCATCTCTCTCTCACAAAGTGAAATTGAGCAACATGGGTGACAAGCGGGCCTCACTCCCAGATGAGCTCAATGCCTTTTATGCTCACTTTGGCCATCAGAACATGGAGGAATCTTCACGAACTCTGACCCTGTGATTTCAGTCTCTGAGGCTGGAGGGTGAAACCACGGACGGCGTACTTGTCTGAGTACTAAAGACCTGTGCTGATCAACTGGCTTTGGCAGTCTGAAGCACCCAGCTGCTTCAAGTTTACCAGTGCCTAAGAGGAATGCAGCAACCCGCCTCAATGACTGTCGTCCAATTCCATTTACATCTACAGTGATGAAGTGTTCTGAGAGCTTGGCGATGAAACACATCAACTCCTGCTGAGAAGTGACTTGGATCCACTCCAATTTGCCTACTAGAACAACCAGTCCAGAGCAGATACCATCGCATTGGCTCTTCACACAACTTCGGAACATCTGGACAGCAAAGGTACACACATCAGGAAGCCCTTTATCAACTACAACACATCATCCCCTCAAAACTAACCAATGAGCTTCAAGACCTTTGCCTCAATACCTCCTTGTGCAATTGGATCCGTGATTTCCTCTCTTGCAGACCCCACTCTGATGGGGTTGGAAACAACATTTCATTCACAATCTTCCTCAGCATAGGTGCACTGCAGGCTGTGCGCTCAGCCCACTGCTCAACCCACTTTACACTTATGACTGTGCGACTAAACAAAGCTCCAATGCCATATTTAAGTTTACTGACAACACCACAATTACAGGCCAGATCCAAGGTGGTGACAAATTAGGATATCGGAGGAAGACTGAAAATCTGGCTGAGTGGTGTTGCAACAACAACCTCTCGCTCAACGTCAGCAAGACCAAGGAGCTCATTATTAACTTCTAGAGGAGGAACCCAGAGGGCCTTAAGCTAGTCCTCTGAGGAGCAATTACAAAGAAAGCACAGCAGCATCTCTGCTTCCTTAAAAGTTTGCAAATATTCAGCAGGACATCTAAAATTGTGATAAACTTTTATAGATGTATGGTGGAGAGTATATTAGCATCACGGCCTGGTATGGAAACACCAATGCCCTTGAATGGAAAATCGTTATAAAACGAGTGGAAATGGCATGAGTGCATCATGAGTAAAGCCCTCCCCACCATTGAGCACATCTACATGGAAGAAAACATCCATCATCAGGGACCCCCACCACTCAGAACGTGTTCTCTTCTCGCTGCTGCCATCAGAAAGAAGGTACAGGAGCTTCAGGACTCACACCACCAGGTTCAGGAAAAGTTATTACCCCTTAAACATCAAGCTCTTGAAAGTGAAGGAATAACTTTACTCAACTTCACTTGCCCCATCCATATGTCCTCAACCTATCTTTCAAGGATGCTACATCTCATATTCTCAATATTTATTGCTTATTTATTGCTTTCTATTTCTTTTGTATTTGCACAGTTTATTCTCTGGTTGTCTGACCTGCTGAGTTCAGTCTTTCATTGGTTCTCGCGAACACAAGGAAATCTGCAGATGCTGGAAATTCAAGCAACACGCACAAAATACTGGTGGAATGCAGTAGGCCAGGCAGCATCTATAGGAACGTACAAAAAAGCTGGATGAACTCAGCAGGTCGGGCAGCATCCGTTGACCTGACGGGTCTCGACCCGAAACGTTGACTGCTTCTTTCAACGGATGCTACCCGACCTGCTGAGTTCATCCAGCTTTTTTATTCATCTTGATTTGGCCACAGCATCTGCAGTGTACTTTGTGCTTAGCATCTATAGGAAGAAGTACAGTCAATGTTTCGGACCGAGACCCTTCGTCAGGACTAACTGAAATGAGAGATAGTTAGAGATTTGAAAGTAGGGAGAGGGGGAATTAAGGGAAATCTGAGATGATAGGAGAAGACAGGAGGGGGAGGGATGAAGCTGAGAGCTGGAAAGGTGATTGGCAAAAGGGATACAGAGCTGGAGAAGGGAGAGGATCATGGGATGGGAGGCCTAGGGAGAAAGAAAGGGGGAGGGGAGCACCAGAGGCAGATGGAGAACAGGCAAAGAGTGATTGTGAGAGGGGCAGAGAGAGAAAAAAAGGAAGGGAGGAATAAATAAATAAGGGATGGGTAAGAAGGGGAGGAGGGGCATTAACAGAAGTTAGTGAAATCAATGTTCATGCCATCAGGTTGGAGGCTACCCAGATGGAATATAAGGTGTTGTTCCTCCAACCTGAATGTGGCTTCACCTTGACAATAGAGGAGGCTATGGATAGACATATCAGAATGGGACGTGGAATTAAAATGTGTGACCACTAGGAGATCCCGCTTTCTCTGGCGGACCGAGTGTAGGTGTTCCGCGAAACGGTCTCCCAGTCTGTGTCGGGTCTCACCAATATATAAAAGGCCACACCGGGAGCACCGGACGCAGTATACCACACCAGCTGACTCACAGGTGAAGTGTCGCCTCACCTGGAAGGACTGTCTGGGGCCCTGAATGGTGGTGAGGGAGGAAGTGTAAGGGCAGGTGTAGCACTTGTTCTGTTTACTAGGATAAGTGCCAGGAGGGAGATCGGTGGGAAGGGATGGGGAGGACGAGTGGACAAGGGAGTCGCATAGGGAGCGATCCCTGCGGAAAGAAGAAAGAGCGGGGAGGGAAAGATGTGCTTGGTAGTGGGATCCCGTTGGAGGTGGCGGAAGTTACGGAGAATTATACGTTGGACCTGGAGGCTGGAGGGGTGGTAGATGAGGACAAGGGGAATCCTAACCCGAGTGGGGTGGTGGGTGGATGGGGTGAGGGCAGATGTGCGTGAAATGGGAGAGATGCGTTTGAGGGCAGAGTTGATGGTGGAGGAAGGGAAGCCCCTTTGTTTAAAAAAGGAAAACATCTTCGTCCTGGAATGGTCTCAGCCCGAAACGTCGACTGTACTTCTTCCTATAGATGCTGCCTGGCCTGCTGCGTTCCACCAGTATTTTGTGTGTGTTGCATTGGTTCTATTGCGTTTCTTGTGCATGACCATAAGAACGTGAATCTCAGGGTTGTATATGCCGACGTATACAGCATGTACTTTGATAATAAATTTACTTTGAACTTCGTACATACAGTGAAATGCGTTGTTGGTGTCAAATCAAATCAGCGGGGGTTGTACTGGGGGCAGCCCGCAAGTATTGCCACAGTTCCGGCTCCAACATACGCCGGAAACTCACCCTAACTGCACGTGTTTGGAATGTGGGAGGAATCCAGAGCACCTGGAAGAAAACCACGTGGTCAGGAGGAGAACATAAAAATTCCTTGCAGTGATTGCTGGAGCTGTAAAGCAATTACATCTACTGCTACACTTCCAAACAAACACACCACACCACACCACACCACACGGGAGAGCATATAGACAGCAGCGGGAAGCGAACCCCAATCTTACAACCAGCACTGTAAAGCATTGCGCTAGCTGCTACTCTACCCGCTTGCCCCAAATCTACGGAACACAGGCCATTAACCCTTTGAGTTTGTTTGAGTAATGTTTCATCTTGAGCTTCTCTCGCTACGCTCTTTCCCATGACTTGAATAGCATCAGCGTCCCCTGGGGAAGTACGCATCTTAAATATTCGGCGTCAGGTTTATTAGTTATGAGCCTAGACCATGAAGCATATCAATCCGGATCACTGTGCCGGGATCAAGCCGCCGACTGATAGATGGTACCATCAGTACAATCACTGTAAATAATGTCCAACTTTGGAAATTACAACAGGCTGCCTCATTAAATTCAGTTCAGTCTTTTCACTTTCCAATTAATGTTTAAAGCCTCACTGAGACCAGTGACAATGCATAAAGCATGGTGCCTATGCCCAATGAGACATTAACAGCATTCAGTCCACAAAGAGGACTTTTATCATTATTTATGAGCTCTCAATAAAATGAACCCTCGGCCTGATGCTCTGCTCTATTATTGTAAAGACTTGTGATCGTTCCTGGTTGTGGTTTCCAAAGCAAATCTGTTGTTGTAATCAGTGATTAAAAGTGCCAAACCCTGGCCCTGAGATCATTCAAATTTCAAAATAAATTTATTATCAAAGTATTTTGTTACTATATACTGCCCCGAGATTCATTCTCTTTCCGGCATTCCCAGTAGAACAAAGGAATACAACAGAATGAATGAAAAACAACACACAATCAGTGTACAAAGAACAAACTGCGGATACAAAAATCAAGTAAATAAGTAATACTGAGAGCATGAATTGTAGAGTCCTTGAAAGTGAGTCTGTAGTTTGTGGAGTCATTTCAGTGTTGGGGTGAGTGAAACTATCCTCACTGGTTCAGCAGCCTGTTGTTGTTGTTTCAGGGTAATAACTGTTCCTGAACCTGGAACCTGGTGTGTGTGTGTGTGTGTGTGTGTGTGTGTGTGTGTGTGTGTGTGTGTGTGTGTGTGTGTGTGTGTGTGTGTGTGTGTGTGTGTGTGTGTGTGTGTGTGTGTGTGTGTGTGTGTGTGTGTGTGTGTGTGTGTGTATGTTTGTGTGTGTGTGTGTTTGATTGGTGTTTTTTAAATACTTAGTGAGAAAGAAAATGAGCAACTCCTATGGACAGAAATTGGAATTATTCCCCATTAAGTTGTCTAGCAATTAAAATAAATTACCCCACAAAATCACCATTTGTTCCATCACTGTACTCTTCAGATAACCATTCTGATCCCTCTGTTAAGAAGCATTCAGTGGAGACACAATTATAACAAAGACTTGCTAATAGACGCACAATAAATTGCAATTTATTTTCACCCGTGCAAAACCGTACAGTAATACCTGTGATTGAAAATGAGAGGGAATTGTTGCTATGGCACCCGATAGGTACGATGTGTTGTGCAGGTGGCGAGGGGGGTGGGGGAGGGAGTGGCTGAGAAGAGGCAAGAAACACAGATCAGTACAGCACAGGCCAGGCTTTTTGGCCCACAGTGTAGTGCCGTCCTTTTAGCCTACTCTAAAATCAGACTAACCCTTCTCCCTTACATAGCTCTTCATTTTTTTTATCAACCATGTTCCTTTAAGAGTTTCTTAAATGTCCTAATCCAGGGGTTCTCAGACTTGGGTCCAAGGACCCCTTGCTTAATGTTATTAGTCCATGGCATTGAAAAGATTGAGAACCCCTGCCCTAATGTATCAGGCTCTGCTGTCACCTCTGGCAAGGACTTGCATGCACCCAACAATTTTCTGGGGTGAGAGGAGAGAGCTTGCTGCCAGGGGAGGTGCTGGAAGCAGATATGATAGTAAGATTTAAGAGACGCATACAGGAAATTCTTGATTTAGATAGGCAGTAGAACAGGAAATTAAGACACAAGAGGTGGCAGATACAGGAATCTGCAGCAAAGAAAAACGCACAAAATTCTGGAGGAACCAGTCCTCACAAAGAGATTTGACCCAAAATGCCAACCACCCGTTTCTCTCCACAGACGCTGCCTGACCCACAGGGTTCCTCCAGCATCCTGCATGTTGTATATGAAGAGGGAAGGGAGGCTTCTTTAGTCAGAGGGTGGTGAATCTGTGAAACTCATTGGCAAGCCAAGTCATTGAGTATATTTAAAATGGAGGTTGATAGCTTCTTGATTATTAAGGATGTCAAAGGTTATGGGTAGAAAGCAGAAGAATGGGGTTAAGAGGATTAAAAATCAAGCAGACTCGATGGGCTGAATGGCCTAATTCTGCTCCTATGTCTTATGGATATAGACCATAAGCAAGCAGTTGGGCAGCTTATTTTGGCATCATGGTGGTCACAGATATCCTGGATTAAAAGGCCTGTTCCTGTGATATACTGTTCTATGTTCTATGTGTTGGGGATGTGAGGATCTCTAGTGAGGTTGCGCCCAACATAAAATTCATAGAAGTCTGGTGTCTGGTACATCAGTGCTCTGGCCCATGCCATACTCCGATGTCTAGGCACTGACTCCCACCTTTTCACAATCCTCCTTAAATGAGTACATCCCCAAAGTGCTGTTGCAGCTCTATAAAACCCTGGTTAGACCACACCAGGAGTATTGTGTTCAGTTCTGGCTGCCTCATTAAAGGGAGGATGTGGAAGATTTAGAGAGGGTGCGGAGGAGATTTACCAGGATGCTACCTGGATTAGAGAGAATGCATTATAAGAACAGGTTGAGTAAGCTGGGACTTCAAGTCAAATCGCTCTTATTGTCATTTCTACCATATATGCTGGTACAATACACAGTAAAAACGAGACAAAGTTCCTCCAGGACCCTGGTGCTACATGAAACAACACAAAACTACACTAGACTACCTGAAACAACACAAAACTACACTAGACTACCTGAAACAACACAAAACTACACTAGACTACATGAAACAACACAAAACTATACTAGACTACCTGAAACAACACAAAACTATACTAGACTACCTGAAACAACACAAAACTGCACTAGACTACCTGAAACAACACAAAACTGCACTAGACTACCTGAAACAACACAAAACTATACTAGACTACCTGAAACAACACAAAACTGCACTAGACTACCTGAAACAACACAAAACTATACTAGACTACCTGAAACAACACAAAACTATACTAGACTACCTGAAACAACACAAAACTACACTAGACTACCTGAAACAACACAAAACTGCACTAGACTACCTGAAACAACACAAAACTACACTAGACTACGTAAAACAATACAAAACTACATTAGACTTCGGACCTACATGGGACTACATAAAGTGCACAAAACAGTGCAAGGCAGTACAATAATTAATAAACAAGACAATAGGCACAGTAAAGGGCAAATTACAATATAACTTTTCTATTGGTTCACGGTTTCTATGTCTTCAGATGCTCGAGATTGCCTGTGCTAGACTTCCCCTAAAGAGGAAGCACCTTCACCGCGTCCACACATCAAGATCCTCCGGATATGAAGGGGATTTACCCTTTATTTACCATTTGGGATGCTGCCTGAATGAGGGAGTGTTTCTTATGTGGATAGATTGAGCAAGCTATGGCTTTTTTCTTTGGAGCAAAGGAGCCCGTGAGGAGCCTTGATCGAGGTGTATAAGACAATAGGAGGCATAGATCGAGTGGGCAGCCAGAGACTGGTTCTCAGAGTGGAAATGGCTAATACGAGAAGGACATAATTTTAAGGTGATTGGAGGAATGTATCTACCAGAGGCATGTTTCCAGAGTGACCATGGAATATGCTGCCAGGGGTGGCAGAGCCAGGTACATTAGGGACATTTAAGAAACTCGCCGATGGGCATATGGGTGAAAAAAATGAAGGATCTTGTGGGAGGGAAGGTTTTGATCAGGGATTCCCAACCTTTTTTGTGCCATGGGCCAATACGATTAAGCAAGGGGACCATAAACCCCAGGCTGGGAACCCCTGGTTTAGAGTAGGCCAAAAGATCGACACAAGACCATGTGCAGAAAAGGCTGTGCAGTGCTGTAGTGTTCTGTGTTCCCCCTGTGTGACAATGCAACAGTTTTGATGTTCTTGTTTTCTATGTTCAGTGAGGAAATAATTCTCTGTGTGCTATATAGGATTGATGTAAATAGTTGACTGATGATCAGCACAGACTCAATAGGCTGAAGGACCTTTTTTCCTGTTGTATGACTCTAAACTACCTGTGGATATTTAAACAAGGACCTATCAGATTTAAGAAGACAAACCAAGGGAGATTTTCTACATAAACTCTGAATTTAATTGGATGCGACTCTATCTGTTGACATTAAGCTGAATTGGTAAGTTATTGTCGGTAAGTTATTGTCACTGAGGTACAGTAATAAAATTGCTTTGCATGCCATCCATACAGAACATTTCATCACATCAGTGCATTGAGCTAAATGGTAACAGAAGGTAGACAGATGTACAATTGTAGAGAAAGTGCAGCGTAAGCGGATGATAAAGTGCAAGCCCGTAACGAAGTAGATTGTGAGGTCAAGTGTCCATTTTATCTTCCTAGGGGAGGGTTTGATCGTCTTATAACAGCAGGATTGAAGCTGACCTTGAAATTGGTGGTAAGTATTTTGTATTTTCTGCCTGATGCGCAAAGGGAGAAGAGAGAATGTCACAGGGTCTAAAGCCTGGAAATTCATAAAGGCGACTCTCCCTTCCCTCAAGAGAATCAGTGATGGACAATAAGTTGTCCATGGCCCTCGTATGACTAGAAATAGAGACAATTGGCAGGTCATCAATTAAAGTGAGAATTCAAGACAATAAATTGGCAGATGCTGGTAATCTAAAACAGAAAGGGACCATGCCAGTGTAAATTGTGGAAGATGTACAGACCTGGTGACCCAGGTCTCTCCAAGAAAACCAGGTCTGACTTGCAGAGGGCTATTTGAAGAACGAATAAACAATTCCAAGCGAGGTTGGTGGCGACATCAGATGAACGTCAGCTCTGACAGGGTTTGCGGGACATTACTTCCTACAAGGAGAAACCCATTAGCTTCATGACCAGACAAGCTCAGTGCCTTTTATGCTCGCTTTGAAAGGGAGAATTTCACTAGAGCAGCGAAGATCCCTGCAGCATCCCGTGACCCCGTGATCTCTGTCTCGGAGGTCGACAGCAGGCTGCCTTTCTGGGGGGAAGATGAGGGGGGGCGGTGGTGAGCCCTCGTAAGGCAGCAGACCCCAATGGAGTACCTGGCAAGGTTCTGAAAACTTGTGCCAACCAACTGGCGGGTGTATTCAAAGACATTTTCAACCTCTCATTGCTATGGTCAGAAATTCCCACCTGCTTCAAAAGGGCAACAATTATACCAGTGCCCAAGAAGAGTAGTGAGAGCTGCCTTAATGACTGTCGTCCAATACACTCACGTCTATGACAGTGAAATGCTTTGAGAGGTTGGTCACGGCTAGCATCAACTCCTGTCCCAAGAAGGACCTGGACCCACTGTAATTTGGTCTATGGCAATCGGTCATATGAGGTCTATGGCAGATGCAATCTCAATGGCTCTATTGTGGAGAGCATTCTGACAGGCTGCATCACCGTCTGGTATGGGGGGGGCGGGAGGGTTGCTACTGCACAGGAGCAAAATAAGCTGTAGAAAGTTGTAAAATTAGTCAGCCCCTTCATGGGTACTAGCCTCTGCAATATCCAAGACATCTTTAAGGAGCGGTGCTACTTAGGAACTACTTAGCTACTGCTACTTGGGAGCGGGCAGAGTCCATTATTAAGGACCCCCATCACCCAGGACATGTCCTCTTCTCATTGTCACTGTCAGGAAGGAGGTACAGAAGCCTGAAGACACACACTCAGCGATTCAGGAACAGCTTCTTCCCCTCTGCCATCCGATTCCTAAGTTAACATTGAACCCATGAACACTACCTCACTATTTTATTATTCCTGTTTTTGCACTGTTTTTAATTTAACTATTTAATATACACATATATACTTACAGTAATTCATTTATTTATCTTTTCTATATATCTATCATGCATTGCATTGTACTGCTGCCCCTAAGTTAACACATTTCACAACATATGCCGATGATTTTAAACCTGATTCTGACTCTGATTCTGATCCACTGAAGTTGGAGGCTGGTGGGATGATGGGTGAGAATGACAGGAACCCTGTTCTCACTCTGACTGGGAGAGGAGAAATTGGCTCACATTTCTTCCAATTCAGTGCCCACAAGATGCACGATCCTCAATGTCATTGCTGAAAGTCATTGAAATCAAACATAATTCCCTCTAAGTAAAATTATCCCTCTTGTGTTTCTTGATCTCATTACAGGAGATTCAGTGTCACTTGACCCTGCCACTTTGATCTGGCCCATGCCTTCATTAACCTGGTCCAACTCCACTTGCTTTTATTGGGATCTTTTTTGTTCTATCAGCTATTTCTTTAAGGTTCAGGGTTATGATATACTAAGGGTTTGTGGGAGTGGTGGCAAAGGTTGGTGAGGTTATTGCTTATGGTTGGTGTTGGGTGGGTGTGAATTGTACACAATGAGTGATCATGGTTGCAGGGATGTGGGCCAAGGTTTCTGGGGGTGTGCGACAGGGATTGTGGGGGTCTCAGCCAGTATGGAGGTTAGAGTTAGGGATTGGGGTAGGATTGGGGGATGGAGGTGAGAAGCTGGAGGAGAGAGTGGTGTGGAGGTTAGGATTAGGGGTAGGGTTGGAGGATGGAGGTGAGGGCCTGGCGGGGAGAGAGTGGGGAGTGGGGCTTGCGGTGAGAGGGAGGGACCTGGCGGAGAAGGTCTTTGCCTGGCCTGCTTGGGGAGTGCTTGTTCTGGAGCACCACATTGCTGTACATCTACCTGCTGATGGGCTGATGTGCCACCAGAGTTGGTCTGCATTGGGGGCAATCTGTAATGAGGGATGTATGGAGCTGTATGTGAGCTCAAAGAGGACATACCTTCCCTGCTTTCTGTAGTTTTCGGTATTTCCTTTTTCATCTGCTTCCATGGGAGTCCCCAGACTGGATTAGATTAACAGGGATTCTCAATGCTCTGAACTTGTAGATCCATTCAATATTTTTAGGCCTGGTTATTAGGTTTAATTTAGACCATTTGAGGAGTAGGTTTTGTTTACAGGCCTAGTTTAGAGCATTTGGGGAGTTTGTATTTTAGGCCTAGTTATTAGGCTTTGTTTAGACTATTTGAGGAGTAAGTTTGTTTTTAGGCCTAGTCATTAGGCTTCATTGAGACTGTTTGGGGAGTAGAGTTGAAATGTTTCAATCCATTTCTTCTCTGCTCTTTTCCTTTGAAGGTTTGACCAGTTCATGTTAGTTCCCTAGCATAGGATTGCCAAAGACTGGATCCCAAGTTGCTGGAAATGTCTGCAACTGGTCTGTTCTGGCCTTCCGTTGCAATATTACTGAGGTGCCCTGTGAGTCTGACTGTGAGGCTGTTACCCGTCTCCTCTATGTATCTATTATAGCACGTTTACACTGAATTGCATATACTAAGCTCTGCTGTTCACAAGTTATTCTCCGCTCTACATGGGCCCACGTTCCTGTCATTCGGTTCTGTATGCTTCTTGATATACTTAAGTGTTTCTATGCCCTACAGTTTCTCCCCAAACAGTTTGGTGCTGCACATAATTTGGTACTGATTAGTATGCCCCTCAAGTTTTCACCCCTTTTATAAGCTGACGCTATTGTGCGTTGACACAGTGGGGCCCCCTCTGCCTTAAGTTGACCAAAGTGGGTTTTAGTTGCCCTGTGGATACTTACTGTCACCCCACTAAATCCTGTCATCAATGGTAGCATGTGCATTGCCCTGTTTCGTGGTCTGGGATTTGTGAGGTCTTTCAGGAAGCTCGAAGCAAGGAACTCCCCACCACCCTGGTCATGCTCTCTTCTCATTGCTGGCAAGAGGAAGGAGGTAGAGGAGCCTCAAGACTCACACCATCAGGTTGACGAACAGTTATTAACCCTCAAGCATTAGGCTGTTGAACCAGAGGGGAATAACTTAACTGAACTTCACCTGCCCCATCACTGAAATGCTCCCACAACTAATGGACTCACTTTCAGGGACTCTTTGTCTCATGTTCTCAATATTTATAGCTTATTTATTTATTATAATTTTTTTTGTATTTGCACAGCTTGTTGTCTTCTGCAGATTGATTGAACACCCAAGTTGGTGCAGCCTTTCATTGATTGGTTATTATTCTATTATGGATTTATTGAGAATGCCCACAAGAAAATGAATCTCAGGGTTGTATGTGGTGACATAGATGTACTTTGATAATAAATTCACTTTGAACTTAGAACTTTGAACTCTCAATTCTATAGGGATTCCATAGGAGGATGGTGAGTTAAACTTCCAACCAAACTGAAGATGTGGTCACTAGGTAAAATGGCTGCTGCATATTGCCCCTGGTGAACTGGTGAGTGGTAGAATCCGAGGGCGCTAATGGGAATGTGGAGAGAAGAGTTGACAGAGGAAAAATAATGGGAAAGGACTTTGTCCTGTGGGAAAGCAATTTCCATGTCAGAAAGAAACCTTGTAGTCCTGAACTGCGTGTCAGTAAGTCTGGAGTTCAAGGCCCGGAGTTAATTGTTCTGTTATCAGCAAGTCCTGAGTTGAAACTGAAAACTGAAACACCAAAGAGGAAGACGAGTCCGGAAGTTGAGGCCTGATGGTTGAAGCCCAGTGGCTGTAGGTCCACGAGTCCACTAGAGACTGGAGGGAGCCTGTCCTGGCTTTGGAAGACTGACTGTGTGGGTGAGCAGGATGAGGGGAGGAACGGGGCATGTTTTGCTGTCGGTGTTTTTGTTATCTAGTTCTGTTGACATTGTTCTTGCAGCTTGTGTGTTCTGCTGAGCATTATGGACATGCTCTGCTGGCAGTAAAATGTTTGCTGACCCTTGTGGGCTGTCCCCAGCACTTCCTTAGTTTGCAACACACACAGAATGCCGGTGGAACACAGCAGGCCAGGCAGCATCTATAGGGAGAAGTACAGTTGACGTCTCGGCCCGAAACCTTGACAGTGCTTCTCCCTATAGATGCTGCCTGGCCTGCTGCGTTCCACCGGCATTTTGTGTGTGTTGCTTGAGTTACCAGCATCTGCAGATTTCCTCGTGTTTACTTCCTTAGTTTGTGTTGGCTGTCAATGCAAACGACCCATTTCACTCTATGTTCCAATATCCAGGTGATAAACTTCTTATTTTATTTTATTTAGAGATATAGCGCAGATTAGGCCTTCCGGCCCTTCACACTGTGCTGACCCAGCAACCCCCAACAAACCTGATCAACACTAACTTAATCACGGGACAGCGTACAATAACCAGTTAACCTACCCAGTATGCCTTTGGACTGTGGAAGGAAACTGGAGTACCCGGGGGAAACCCACACATTGCACGGTGGGGTTTCCACGTACAGACACTCCTTACACAACACCACCGGAACCGAACTACCAACTCCAGAGCAGCCCGAGCTGTAAATAAAACGGCAGAGGCGTTTTCAGTTTAAGAGAAACCATAACAACTCCTTTATTGTCAACCAAACACAGAACCTCAAGTGCGATAAAAAAAAGTTCAAGTCGTTACGTCAGAAGGTCAGGGCAGCCTCATAAAGTGAAGCCCAACTCAGTGTTGGTGGGTGTGAATTATGCATATGTTTCCAACCCTTACATTACCCCACGATAGCATTGCGCGAACCACTACGCTACCATGGCACCTAAATAAATGAATCTGAACCTGAAGTCCAGCTTACGGCCATGTGGACAAATACAGTGAGGTACAGGCACAATGATGAACCTGCTTCCATCAGTGTAACAGGCACGGCGGTACAGAAAACACACACGGCATAAATTATTATAAATGTCAAAGATCCCAATACACAGTTTCCAGGAAAATCAGGGGACTTATTCAAGAATTATCCCTCACTGAATATGGGCTATTTTGAGCTGTTCCCTGGGCAAAGTTCCCTATATTTAATACCATTTCTTCAAAAGATTATTATCAGCTGCAAAGCGCTTTTGATATCCTGAACTATTCCAAGATGATATATAGATATGAATAATTAGGTATAAACTAAAATAGGTAAACCGAACGAAAGATATTTCTCTAGCTCCTCCACAGAGTTCTAAACAAACACACACGTTAACAGACACACTTGCAGATTACAATTTCTCTTACATACTCCAGGAATATAGTGATTTAAAGGGACTTTGACTTCACAGATAAATGATTGATGTTCTCTTATATCACGGAAAGAATCCCATATTTTTTGCTCGGGTAAACAGCGCATACTGCATTTATGAAAACCAATACGGTTTAGCAAGAGCTGCTTCACTCACTGCGATCTGCCTCAATCCATTCCATCCCACGGTGGACCCAGACTGAAATTGGATTTAAAATGACAAATGAGATTCTGCCCTTACAGAGGCAGTGGATTTAATCCAGCCCGTAGAATGTGAGGGATGTGTGAGGGAGCAGGTGGAGGGAGATGCGAGGGATGGGTGAGAGGAGGGGTGAGGAGAGGGCTGAGAAATTGCTGAGAGGAGGGTTGAGAAAGGTTGTGAGCTTCGGGTTCTAGTTTGCACTGGGCCTCACCCGGGCAGTGGAGAAGGTCTAGAGCAGACGGGTTGGGGAGGGAATGGGGAACCTTGTAGACAGAGCACCAGTCCTCTGCAAACACCAGTTATCTAGTCTGCACTTAGTCTCACAGATGCAGAGGAGGCCACATCAATAACATCAAATGTAATAAACCACCTTGAAGCAGATGCATGTGAATCTCCGCCTCACTTGGAAGGGCAAGTTATTTATTATTCATGTATTTACTTATTGTGATACCGTATGGAATCAGCCCTTCTGGCCCTTTGAGCCATGCCGCCCAACAATCCCCCGATTTTAATCCTATCCTAACCACAGGACAATTTACAATGACCAATTAACCTATCAACTGGTACATCTTTGGACTGTGGGAGGAAACCGGAGCATGGAGGAAACCCACGCGGTCACGGAGAGAACGTACAAACTCCCTACAAGCAGCAGCAGGAATTGAACCTGGGTCGATGGTACTGTAAAGTGTTGTGCCAACCACTACGCTAGTGTGCCGTGTTAGGTCACTGTATAGTCGTGAAGGAGATGATGCTTCGGTGCCAACATAGCACGCCTACAACTGACTAACCCCAACCCGTATGTCTTTGGAACGTGGGAGGAAACCGAAGCACCGGGAGGAAATCTATGCAGTGACAGAGAGAACGAAAAAGCTCCTTACAGACAGCAGCAGAATTGTACCCCCATCACTGAGACTGAAAACATTGCGCTAACAGCTGTGCTCCCATACTGCCCCTAACATTCTGCCCTCTACATCCTCAGACCCGACACAGGGTCTCGACCCGGAACATTGGACGTCCCTCTGCCACACCAGATGCTGCTCGACCCACTGGGTTCTTCCAGCAGGAATCAACTGAGGGGACAAAGATTGGTATTCCTTGTACCACTCCTCCAAGCTGCTTCCCCGTGTGAAGTCCAAGACCACAGGAATGCAGCTTACATTAAAATAATGTAAATGGTATTGAAGGCAAACCTAGTGATTTTCTCTCCTTCAGGGGAACATATTATACTCCCACAACGAACCTCAATTAAGTGAGCAAATTCAACACAAATTATGTTGCTCTAGTGACTCGTTGCAAATTAAAATTAACTGCCTGTCAACTGGTACCAAGCACAGGTGAAAGGTTAATGGCTGTCAGCATTTCCATTGGTTGGCAAATCATTCTCCTCCTATTA
Organism: Hemitrygon akajei; assembly: GCF_048418815.1. Lineage (NCBI taxonomy): Eukaryota > Metazoa > Chordata > Chondrichthyes > Myliobatiformes > Dasyatidae > Hemitrygon > Hemitrygon akajei. Next base: position 7,024,891 of record NC_133142.1, on the reverse strand, counting down.
TGCTTGAATTTTTGAAAGAAAAATCCCAATGCTCTGAGTCTGACTTGTGCCTCTTTCAATTCAAGGATTAATTACAATTGCAGATCACTTGCACATCACTTAGTAATGAGAGAACTGTCAGCGAATCACATGCCAGATAACAAAATAATTCTGGCCTTGCCTTTGCCGTCCATGCCCATTCACACTCCTTCTCCTGACATCGATGGTTAATTGACAAGTGGGTCTTTGAACAGGACAATTCGCTTTCAGTCAGGCCCTCCGAGTTACTTGACTTGACAGCAAGCACCACCGGGCCTGCTTCCATGCCTGGTGGTTGCTATGGTGAGTCAGGATAACCCGGGCCACTCTCGCTGAGGAGGTCGCTTAACATACTCCCTTTAACTTGAAGGGATTTATTGAAGTATTTAATTTCATAATGACTATATCTGATAACAGTTAGGCAGCGGCGATGAGGTAGCAGGGATGATCCACAGATTGTTTTTGTCAACTTTGCCCCCGGTACATCTCAGAGCAGGTATTAGGAGGTCTGTGATGAGGATTCAACAGTGCAGAAAACAAGATGAGTGGTTCTTTTTTGTCACACAAATTGTGAGATATTGGAACACACAGTGAAATGCTTCAATTGCGTCAACACGGTTCGAATATGTGCCGGGGGCAGCCCGCTAGTGCCGCCATGCTTCTGGCGCCAACGTAGCGTGCCCACAACCTACGGACCCTGACCTGTATATCAATAGACTGTGGGAGGAAACCAGAGCACCCAGAGGCAACCTGGGTGGTGACGGGGAGATTGTACAGACAGCCGTTGGAACTGAGCCCGGGTCTCCGCACTGGGGAAGCGTTTTGCTAATCGTCACACTGCCGTGCCGCCTGCACGCTCCACTTGTTGACACTCTTCAGGGGTCTAACTGGGTCACGCCTTCGCGCAGAGGGTGGTGTGAGTGTGGAACTGGCTGCCAGCGGAAGTGATGGATGTGTGGTTGGCTGCAGCGTTTAGGAGAAGTTTGGATGGGCGCATGGATGGGAGGGGTGTAGAGGGTTATGGTCCAGAAGTGGGCCCATGCAACTCAGCAGAATAACGGTTTGGTATGGACTAGATGGGCTGAAGGGTCTGTTTCTCTACTGTAATGCTCTATGATTTCCTGGTTAAGGGATCAGTGAGCTAAGGGTCACATTCTCAAACTAAGGGACCAGCGAACTTTTGTTTCTGTCTCCAAAGATGCTGCCCGACCTGCATTTCTTTCTTTATTTCAGATTTGCTGGATCTGCTGGACTTTTAACCTACTCCAAGAGCAATCTAATGCTTCCCTCCCACATAGCACTCCATTTCGCTTTCATCCAGGTGCTTATTTAAGATCATCTTAAACGTTCCTTATGTATCTGCCTCTGCCACCACCCCAGGCACTACCACTCTCTGGGTAAAATACTTAACTCTGATATCCCTCCTTATACTATCCTCCAATTACCTTAAAATTATGCCCTCTTGAATTGGTTATTTCCATTGTAAGAAAATGTCTATGTCTGTTCACTCTATCTACGTGTACCTTTATCAAGTCTCTGCTTGTTCTCCTTTGCAAAAGCCCTAGTTCACTCAACCTAACTTCATAAGATATCCTCTCTAATCAAGGCAGCATCCTGGTAAATCCCCTTCATATCAAAATCCAAAGGATATTGACATGACAGACATGGTGAAGAAGTTTCCTCTTGAGGAGAAGTCTAGCACAAGCTCACTCGAGCATCTAAAGACATAGAAGCTGTGGACCAAGAGTTGGTCAACAGGACACGTGTACATAGGTCCTTCAGAAAGTAATTGGACAAACATTTGGGGGAAGTAAATGGGTGATGGGGTGGTGATACATCTCTACCAAAGGTGTGTAAGCCACTCCTTCCCTCCGCTAGCCTGCAGCTCACCCTTGGGCAAGGTGTAACACTCTCTTAGCCCCCCAATCAGGGTCACGTGAAGCCATGGGAGCAGGTGGTGGATGGTCGTATGAGCAGCTGGTGCAGATCACAAGTCTTGTTTTGTGACCAATGATACCAGGCAGACAATCTCTGAAGAGTGTCGATAATGGGTGGGTCACCCGTCTTGTGAAAGCACTGCCCAGAAAAAGGCAATGGCAAACCACTTCGGTAGAATCATTTGCCAAGAACAATCATGGTTGTGAAAAGACCATGATTGCCCATGTCGTATGACACAACACGAAACAAATGTATAAATTTGCAGGCTACGTATAAGAGCAGGAGATGAAACTGAGGAGCAATCATGGTCTTGACGGGCCAAAGAACCTCAAGTTGCTCCATAATGATTCTGTGAAACCCTGAAATACATGACAAAATGCTTTCTAATTTATTTCTAAAGTGCCCCTTGTGTCTATGAAACTTTTAAATCTACCATTGCATGCAATGTCACGGGAAACTGCCAACACTTTAAGGAACTGGCCTTAGAGAGCTCCCAGATAATTTGCAGACATTTTTAAAACACTTGCTTATGGTCAGTAGCCAGTCAGATTGACCCTGGTTCAAAAAGCCTACACACTAACAGAGTGTAATTGAAACAGAGCGTCTCCTCGTCGCTGTTTTTCCCTTCTCCTCCTCACATCACACCATTGACTCCAAATCGAAAAACAGAGACACACAGCTACGCTGGGGACTGGAGAGAAAAGCAATTAATGGTGAAATTGCTTCATTTCACGGTCTCTTCACAAAAACCCTGTCCTTTTATTTGCTTTTAGCAAGGATGGTGCTTAGCAGTTAGTGCGTAGAAGCTTGAAGCTGGAGTATGATCGATCGTACAATCTATCACCATCCTTTATCCATCCATCAATCGATCGGTCGATATTTATTTATCATCTATTATTTAGTTGTCATCTATCAATCAACTATCCACCTATCCATCTATTATCACATTATCTATCTCTATCTCTCTATCTCTTTAACTTTATCTATCATCTATCTCTCCACCTATCAATATCTTTCACTATCTTTTTCCTCTCTATATCTATCTGCCTTTCTTTCTTTCTCCTCTCTTTGTCTACCTTTCACTTTATCTACCTATCTTTCTTCTCTCTGTATCTATCTATCCATTTATCTCTCTATCTCTAGCCTCTGTGATTTCTTGGACATCGACCAGGAGCCCCCTGCAGAAGGGTTTTGGCCTGAAACGTTGACTACTTACTCTTTTCCATTGATGCTGTCTGACCTACTGAGTTCCTCCAGCCTTTTATCTGTGATCTTGAAGGAGCAATGCCTTAAAAAGGCTGCATCCATCATTAAGGACCACCATCCATCCATCCATCATTAAGGACCACCATCACCCAGGACATGTGACCAGGTACAGGAGCCTGAAGGCTCACGCTCAACAATTCGGGAACAGCTTCTTCCCCGCTGCCATCCAATTTCTGAATAGACATTGAACACTACCTCACTACTTTTAAATTTTTATTTTTGCACTATTTATTTAATTTCATTATTTAATATACATATACTTACTGAAATTCGTTTTTTCTATTCTTTTGTATTGCATTGTACTGCTGCTGCAAAGACAAATTTCATAATCTATGCCGATGAGCGATCGATCTATCTATCTATATCTATCTTTCTTTCTCTCTTCTTCCCCCTCTACCTATATCCATCTATCCATCTATCTCTCTATATTACCACACACAAAATGCTGAAGGAACTCAGCAGGTCAGGCAGCATCTATGGAAATGAAAAAACAGTTGACATTTTGGACTGAGACCCTTCTTCAAATCTCAGCCCAAAGCATCGACTGTTTATTCCTGCTACCTGGCCTGCTGAATTCCTCCAGCATTTTGTGTGTGTTGCTCTGGATTTCCAGCATCTACAAACTTTCATATGTTTATATCTCTTTATCTCTCTCACTTTTTCTCTCTCTCTATCTAACTGTCTAACAATCATTACTATTAATCTGTTGACCATCTGTTCTCAATTGTCTATCCCATCAGGCTAGAACTAAAAATCTGTTTTCCGTGAAATATCATGAGTCATGAGAATGTAGCTAGTTCACTGGTGTCCCCGGTGAAAACTTGTTCTCCCTTCCTGTTCTGGGACTTGATGGGACTGATTCCTTGCCTGTCACTAAACTTGCCCATGCACCAAGTTGTGATGATGCAGCTAGCTTACCAAGAAGGTCCACATCCAGACAGACACACGGACACACAACACACAAACATACAGGTACACATGCAAATATACACCATCTCCCTCATTTCATGCAGGGTTTTGACATGAATAGTTCTTCTTCTCGCCCCACCCCCCACACCACATCCTCCCCCACAGATGCAGCTTGACAGGCCGAGTTTCTCCAGCAGATAGGGTATTGCTCGAGATCTCAGCTTCTGCAGTCTCCTGTCTCCAATCTCACCTCACCTCAGGAACTCTTCACCCTCCTGTCTCCACTCTCACCTCACCTCATGAACTCCTCAGCCTCACCCCTCCTGTCTCCAATCTCACCCTCACCTCAGGAACTCTTCACCCTCCTGTCTCCACTCTCACCTCACCTCATGAACTCCTCAGCCTCACCCTCCTGTCTCTAATTTCACCCTCACCTCAGGAACTCTTCACCCTCCTGTCTCCACTCTCACCTCACCTCATGAACTCCTCAGCCTCATCCCTCCTGTCTCCAATCTCACCCTCACCTCAGGAACTCTTCACCCTCCTGTCTCCACTCTCACTTCACCTCACGAACTCCTCAGCCTCACCCTCCTGTCTCTAATCTCACCTCACCTCACAAACTCCTCAGCCTCACCCTCCTGTCTCTAATTTCACCTCACCTCAGGAACTCCTCAGCCTCACCCTCCTGTCTCCACTCTCACCTCACCTCAGAAACTCTTCACCCTCCTGTCTCTAATCTCACCTCACCTCACGAACTCCTCAGCCTCACCCTCCTGTCTCCAATCTCACCCTCACCTCAGGAACTCTTCACCCTCCTGTCTCCACTCTCACCTCACCTCACGAACTCCTCAGCCTCACCCTCCTGTCTCTAATTTCACCTCACCTCAGGAACTCCTCAGCCTCACCCTCCTGTCTCCACTCTCACCCTCACCTCAGGAACTCTTCACCCTCCTGTCTCTAATCTCACCTCACCTCAGGAACTCCTCAGCCTCAGCTTCCTGTCTCCACTCTCACCCTCACCTCAGGAACTCTTCACCCTCCTGTCTCCAATCTCACCCTCACCTCAGGAACTCTTCACCCTCCTGTCTCCAATCTCACCTCACCTCAGAAACTCTTCACCCTCCTGTCTCTAATCTCACCTCACCTCAGGAACTCCTCAGCCTCACCCTTCTGTCTGCAGTCTCACCCTCCCCTCAGGAACTCAGCTCGTTGGTCCACCTTGGGCCAAGGCTGTGATGAGGGCTGGAGATGAATGAGCCTGAGGAAGGGAGGAACAGGGCTTGTTTTTCTGTTGTCTCGTTGCTTTGCGTGTTCGGTTTAGCTGTGTTCTGTGTTGTCCACCTGAACATTGTGGGAATGCTATGTTAGTGCTGGAAAGTGAGACAACACTTACAGGCTGTCCCCAGAGCATGCTTTGATTCTCTTGGTTGTTAACACGAATGATACATTTCACATGAACACGTGCTAAATGAATCTGAATCTGAGCGTGAATCACAGTGGTCCTGGGGGATGGGCAGCAAATGGAAATCTGGATCAAGTGTGTGTGTGTGTGTGTGTGTGTGTGTGTGTGTGTGTGTGTGTGTGTGTGTGTGTGTGTGTGTGTGTGTGTGTGTGTGTGTGTGTGTGTGTGTGTGTGTGTTGGACTGAAAAGGCACATGAAATTCAGTCCTTTGCCGATAATAATGACATGCGTATTTTTTACAATGCTGTCAAAACCATCTACAGCCCAATAAATCGATGCGTTACTCCCCTGAAAACAGCAGATGGTCTAACACTTCTGAAGAATCAGAATACCATTCTGCTGAGGTGGGCTGAGCATTTTAACACCCTGCTTAATCAGAACTCTGACGCAGACCCCACCATCCTGGACGAACTGCCTGAACTTCCTCCTATCCACAACCTCAGTCTACCACCAACTATCAGCTGTCCATTCCCTTAGGAACAACAAGTCCCTGGCACTGACATTGTCCCTGCTGAGTTACTGAAGATCGGAGGGTACATGTGTATGCGCACCCTCTACCAGTCCATCACCAAGGCCTGGACTGACAAGAACATCTCACAGCAATGGAGAAACACAAACATCGTTGTCATTTATAAGAACAAGGGTGACAAGGCCATCTGTGGCAATAGTAGGAGCATCTCACTCCTTTCTGTTGCTGGAAAGGTCCTGGCTAAGGTGATGCTTCAGAGGCTCATCAGCAACATCACCGAGTCAATGCTGCCTGAATCGCAGTGTGGATTTAGGAAGAACAGGAGGACGATCGGCATGATCTTCACAGCCTGGCAGCTTCAGGAAAAGTGCCGGGAGCAACATAAAGAACTGTTTATGGCCTTTGTCGACATCTCCAAAGCATTCGACACTGTGCAAAGAGAGCTCCTATGAGATGTTCTCCTCAGGTTTGGCTGTCCCAATAAATTTGTTAACACCCTCCGCCAGTTCCACGATGGGGTGACTGCTCGGGTGACCATAGGAGGACAAGAGTCCGAGCTCTTCCTTGTACGCACAGGGCTGAGGCAGGGGTGTGTGCTAACACCAGTGCTCTTTAACATCTTCCTCTTGTGTGTTACCAAGCTTCTCCACAAGATTGAGGACAGCAGTGGTGTGGCAGTGGACGTCAGATTAGATGGCAACCTCTTTGACATCAGGAGGCTCCACGCAACCACCAAACTCCGTAGAGAACGGGTCTTGGAGCTGCAGTATGCAGACGACTGTGTCTTGTGGCCCATACTCCGGAGGATCTTCAGACTGTCCTTGCTGTGGCGGTGAGAGCGTACAGCAGGATGGGGCTGACTGTCAATACCACCAAGACGGAAGTGGTTTGCCAATGGAGTACCAGTGTCCCACCCACCCTACCTGCCTTCACTGTTGGTGATGAAAAGCTGCCATTGGCGCCATCTTTCAAATACCTGGGGAGCATTCTCTCTGAGGATAGCGGCATTGACAA
>NC_133142.1:3772689-3897315 GCF_048418815.1 Hemitrygon akajei | reverse complement strand
ATAGAAATAGAGCTATTTCCGAAGATACAAGCAAAGGAGTCGCAGTTAGGCACCATCATCCTCCTACGCTCCACCCAGTATCTACCTCTACCACCATCCCTAGCAACATGTTTCACTCTATACTGACATACCAGTATACTTTCTTCCAATTCTGGCCCTTCATATTAGCCATTTCCACCGTGGGAAAAAGTCAGTGATTATCTTTGCCTTTTATCATCTTTTACACCTCTATTAAAACTCTGCTGTCATCCTTCTTCGCTTCAAAGAGAAAGGCCCTAGCTCACTCAGCCTAACATCATAAGACATGCCCCCATAATCCAAAGTTCAAAGTAAATTTATTATCAAAGTACATATATGTCACCATACACAACCCTGAGATTCATTTACTTATGGGCATTCAAGGTAGATGCAAGAAGTACAATAAAATCAATGAAAGACCACCCCCAACAGCACAGACAAACAAACAATGTGCAAAAGAAAACAAAATATGCAAATACAAAAAGAAAAGAAAGAATGCTAATAAATAAATAATCACTAAATATCAAGAACATGAGGTGAATAATCTTTGAAAGTGAGTCTATAGGTTGTGGGAACAGTTCAGTGAAGGGACAAGTGAAGTTGAGAGGAGTTATCCCCTCTGGTTCAAGAGCCTGATGGTTGAGGGGTAATGATTGTTCCTGTACCTGGTGGTGGGAGTCCTTGATAGTGGATGCTGTTTCCTTGAGGCAGTGCTCCATGTAAATGGGCTCAGTGGTGGGGAGGTCTTTATGTGTGATAGACTGGGCTGTATCCACTACTTTTTGTAGACTTTTCCATTCAAGGTCTTTGGTGTTTCCATATCAGGCTGTGGTGTAGCTAGTAAATACATTCTCCACCACATATCTATTGAAGCTTGTCAGAGTTTTAGATGACATGTCATTCTTTGCAAACTTCCAAGAAAGTAGAGGTGCTTCTCGGCTTTCTTTGTAATGACGCTTATGTGCTGGACCCAGGGCAGATGATAATCCAGGCAATATCCTGGAAAATCTCTGCACCCTCTCTAAATCTTCCACATCCTTCCTATAAATGAGGGCAACCAGAAATGGAACACAATACTCCAAGTGTAGTTTAATCATAGAGTTTTATAGAGCTGCAGCATTACATCGTGGCTCTTGAACTCAACCCCTGAACAAATGAAGGCCCGCTCCTTTTTTTTAACCAACCTATCAACTTGCACAGCAACTTAAGGATTTGGTCAGAATTAGATTTGTGAATATAAATGAGTGTTCTTCAAAGCAGAGTTCTGTTTGTGTACCAGTGTGCCTTTCACCTATTATTTCCTCTACTCTTTCAAACTAGAAACAATGACTTGGACTCAGATCTCAACGGAATCATTTGAGGATAACATCCCTCGTGCCAGAGCTGGTCACTGCTCAGTCTCAATAAACACACGTCTGTATGTGTGGAGTGGTCGAGATGGCTACCGGAAAGCTTGGAACAATCAAGTCTGTTGTAAAGACTTGTGGTATCTTGAAACAGGTAGGTGCTGATTAGGGGTTTTTACAATTAGATAGTATCATAAGTTGGGTGGCATGATAATGTAGCAGTGGTATGAAGATTTACAGTGCTGGTTATTGGTGTTCAGTTCCCGTCGCTGTCTGTGAGAAGTTTGTGCGTTCTCCCCGTGATCACTGGGTTTCCTCCGGGTGCTCCTGTTTCCTTCCATAGTCCAAAGACACACCAGTTAGAGTTTAGTGAGTTGTGGCTTTGGAAGCATGGTGACACTTGTGGACTGTCCGAAGCACATCCTTCGATCGTTGAAGCAAATGATTCATTTTACTGTATGTGACAAATAAAGCTAATCTTTCTTTAGATGGCAAACTCTGCAGCAGCAGTATTCTGATGCGAGTGAATGATTTTGATTTACTTATTATCACATGTACATTGAAACATACAGTGAAATGCGTCTTTTGTGTTAACAACCTGCAGGTGTGCCGGGGGGGGGGGGGCAGCCCGCAAATGTCGCCACACGTAGCATGCCCACAAGGTCCAGCAGAAAAGTACAAGCAGCAGCAACAACAACAATAGGAAAACAAGTCCCTTTCCCACCTTCTCACCTACTCACAGACATTGCAAGTTTAAAATGGTGATGGTGTACCAGTAAGCAGGCTTAATTTGTCCTAGATGGTATCAAGTGTTCTTGAGTGTTGGACCTGCAGTTATCCAGGCAAGAGGAAGGTATTCTGTCCCTCTTTGTTAGAGGGTGAGAAGGCAGTGGTGTGTTTGGAAATGAGAAGGATATCCAGCCAGTGACCTGGTCCAGTAGCTCATTCATTATGTAGCTGGCAGTATTGAGTTTACAGTCATTATAACTGCTAGGATGTTAATTGGGGAACCTGGTGAGTAATGCCTTTGGTTGTTAGGTGGTTATTGTCATCTGCTTTTGTGCGAGAATGTTACCTATCGTTTACCAGACCATTTCTGAATGCTAGATTCAGGTACAGTTAAGGCCTTCTTCACATTACTACCACACAACATCGAGGGCCGAAGAGCCTGTACTATTCAAAGTTCAATGAGTTGGGGGGATAAAAAGGCAAGGGGGTATTTTCGTGGATTGCTCCCAATATGCCAATATGCATCCTTTGAACAGTTGCCTTTTCACTATTCAACACACACAATCACACAGTGCTGGAGGAACTCAGCAGGTCAGGCAGCATTTATCAGGTCCTGATGACCCAATACGTCAACTGTTTATTCCCCTCTGTAGATGCTGTCTGGCTTGCTGAGTTCTTCCAGCATTTTGTGTGTGTTGCTCAGATTTCTAGCATCTGCCATTTTCTCTTGTTTTAGAGCAAAGCTATAATTGGTCAGGGAATGTGTTTGAGCAAAAGTGGAAAGGGGACATTAGGAGAAACAGCAAACCTAATCAGAAAAGTTGGTTGAAATGAGTAATATTTAGAACATAAAACATAGAACTTAGAAAAGTACAACACAGGAACAGGCCCTTCAGCCCACAATGTTCTGCTGAACTAATTAAACCAGTAATTTGCCTAACCAAACTAACCCCTGCTGCCTGTATAATGTCCACATTTTAACATACTCTATACATTCATCCAAGAGCATTTTAAATGTTTTATCTACTACCACTTCTGACTACACTTTACAGGCACCCACCTGTACAAAAACATCTCCTTTTAACCAAATGCACGTGCTCTAGTAATAGATGTTTTGATCCTGGGGGAAAATGGTACTGGCTGCCTCTCCATAATCTTGTAATCTATCATGTCTTCCCTCAGCCTCTGACACTCAGGAAAAACAGCTCAAGTTTGTTCAACCTCTCCTCTTGCGCTGTAATCTAGCCAGCATCCTGGTAAACCTCTTTTGCACACTCTCCAAGGTCTTCACATACTTCCTATAAAGCGGAAACCAGAACTGAATGCAAAACCTCAGATGTGGCCTAACCGGAGTATTATAAAGTTGTCATTTAACTTCCCAACCCTTGAACTCAGTGCCTTGACTAGTAAACACAAGCATGCAGTATGCCTCTTTATCACCCTATCAACCTGTGTAGCCACTTTCAGGGAGCTATGGACTTAGATCTAAAGATGGCCCTGTACATCAGCACTATTAAAGAGATTAGTTTTATTAGTCACAAGTACATCAAAACATGCAATGAAATATGCTGTTTGCATCAATGACAAACATGGTCTGAGGACATGCTGGGGACAACCAGCAAGAGTCACCATGCTTCCTGTGCCAACATGCGTGCCCACAACTTACTTACCCATACTAAACATTAGAAAATGGGAGGAAACCAGAGCATCCAGAGGAAACCCAAGCATGAACATACAAACTTCTTATAGACAGTGGCGGGAATTGAACCCTGGTCATACAATTACTGGCTCTGTAAAGCATTATGCTAACCATTACACTCCACTGCCACACACCTTAACAGCGATTAAGTGCTTGGAATTACCTCACTGTAAAAGAACAAAGGCAGAGGAACAGAACAAAGTAGCTAGTGCTGTTTGAGCTCATTTAATGAAATGATTTCCTCCTGTACTGCGCCACTCAAAGGTAGTTGCATTAAGCAAGTATGAAATAGATAAAAAATGAAGCAATGTGGTAAATCCTGGGGTAAAGCTCATTGCCAGGCAATGTTCATTGCTTATTTGCTCTTGAACCAAGTTTTCAGCAACAGAGTGAAGGATAAAGTTCTGGAATCATTCATGGTGAGAAAGCAGTGGCTATCTGGGTCAAATTACCCTAAAGGTACCACCATTTTCCCCACATGTACTTTCCATTGCCATTTATATTAATGAAAATTGTGTTTCCTCTTTTCCTTTCTAATAGAAAAGCCACCTGCTCCTGGCAAAGTTCAGCTGGTTCGAGCAAGCACCAACTCCCTAGAGGTCAGTTGGGGAGCAGTACCCACAGCCGACAGTTACTTGCTTCAGCTCCAGAAGTACGATGTGCCAGCAACCACTGCTGCCGCTGTGACCCCTTTGACAAACTCGGCCATCCGGCCATCCAGCAGTCCTGCTCCTGCAGCCACTGCTCCAGCTTCGTCCTCACCAGCTCAGTCAGGAATCCGCATTGTTACGCAGGCTGCTGCCACGCCGGGAACGCAGACTGCCCCCCTAACTCCTGCTGTAACGTCACCAGCTGTACTCAGGATTCCTGCTGCCGTAGCCACTCCACGCACACCAGGTAAAGAACCTATTCCTATAATTCTGGATAGAAAAATGATTAACGGGTGCCTTGTTTAATATATTTATTGCACAAAATTTCCTGGCGTAAGGACATGTATGCTGTCGTTACTGTGCGAGTTGCCCTCAGCTGATGTGAAAAGATTTTTTATGAACGATGAGTTGCAGCAAACCATAAACACAAGATATTCTGTAAGAGCAACACACAAAATACTACAGGAACTCAGCAGGTTGGGCGGTGTATATGGAGGGGAATAAACAGTCAATGTTTTAGACCAAAACCCTTCATCAGGGGCTGGACAAGAAGGGAAAAGAAGCCAGAGTTAGAAGGTGGGGTCAGGGGGAGGAGTACAAGTGGACAGGTGATAGGCGGGTAGGTGGGGGAAGGAAGTGAAGTGAGAAGCCGGCAGGGGATAGGTGGAAGAGGTAAAGGGCTGAAGAAGGAGTCTGATAGGAGAGGAGAGTGAACCATGGAAGCAAGGGAAAGAGGAGGGGTACCAGAGGAAGATGATGAGCAGGTGAGGAGAAGAGAAAAGGCAAGAGGGGAGCCAGAAGGGGAAATGTTAGAGAAGTTAATGTTTATGCCATCAGGTTGGAGGCTACCCACAGATGGAAAATGAGGTGTGGCTCTTCCAGCCTGCGAGTGGCCTCATCATAGAAGTAGAGGAGGCCATGGACTGACATGTCGGAATGGGAAGTAGAATTAAATTGGGTGACCACCAGGAAATTGCAGTAAATTTCATGGTAATGATAACTTCATGAAGTTAATGGCGGTTTGGGTGTGTAGTCAGATAAAATATTGATGGTTGAAAAATAATTTAGATTTATTTATCACATGTACATCAAAACATACAGTGAAATGCATTGTTTGCTCTAACAACCAACACAACCTAAGGATGTATTGGGGGCATCCTGCACGTTTTGCCACACATTCCGGCAACAACATAACATGCCCAGAATGTTCAGCAGAAAAACACATTGAAACAAGGTTACAACAGTAAATCAAGCCCCTTTACCACTTCACACACACACACACACACACACACACACACACACACACACACACACACACACACACACACACACACACACACACACACACACACACACACACACACACACACACACACACACACACACACACACACACACACACACACACACACACACACACACACACACACACACACACACACACAGTCCTCCAACCCCAGGTCAGGCTGCCTCTAGTCCTTGACTCCACGCTCTCAGACTCTCAAGCATTTGACCTTCATCTTTGGATATTGCTGACCTCTGGGTATTGACTCTATGATTCTCTGATCACAGGTTTGACTTTCAAGCCTATATCCTAGGAATCTGCATATGACTGGCAGATGTCAGGAAAAGGGATAAAATTTGCTATCCTGGGTTCATAGTTGACAGAAACCAGCCCTTTAACTCAACTCGTCCGTGGCAACCAAGGTGTCAGTTTGAGGTTGTCCCATTTGCCTGTGTTTGGACAATATCCCTCTAGGCCAGGGGGTCCCCAACTTTTTTTTATGCCATGGACCAAGACCATTAAACGAAGGGTCTGTATATCATTTCAATCCATGTATTTGTCCAAATGTCTTGTAAGCTTTATAATCGTACCTACCTCCACAGGTTCCTCTGGCAACTCAGTCCATACCCCCACCATCTTCTCTGTTAAAAAGGTTGACCCTCGGATCCATTTAAAATTCTCTCATTTCACCCTAAACCAATAGCCTCTAGTTTTAGACTCCCTAACCCAGGGGAAAGACTGTAACCTTTCACCTTATTTAGGCTTTATCTCTTTGTAAAGTCACCTCTCAACCACTTGTACTCCACAAAAGTAAAGTCTCAGCCTCTTGAGCCCTACCAGTCCTGGTTACATCTTTTTGACCCTTTTCTGCACCCTTTCCAATTTAATGACATCTTTCCTTGAGTGAAGGTGACGAGAACTGAACACAGAACTCTGAAGTGTAGTCTCACCAACATCTTAGACAGCTGTAATGTGACATCCCAACTCTTGTATTCAATGCCCTAACGAAGCAAGGGTGCCAGATGCCATTTTTGCCACCTCAACACTTTCAGGGAATTATGTCCCTGCACCTTTGGGTCTCTCTGTTCTACAATACACTCCAAGTTCTACCATTTACAATGCAAGCCATTGCCTGGTTTAACTTACCAAAATGCAAAAGAGCAGAGTTTAGTAAAAAGAAGCCTCCGCTTAAGTAATGTTAGTTATTGGGGAAGCAATTTGACAATTAATGAACATGAGATTCTTCAGATGCTTGAAATCAAGAGCAACACTCGCAGACCAGGCGCAGCTGCCCAGGGGAAGAGACGCTGGAGGATAGTGTGGTGTAGCAGGCATCCATGCTAAGTTTTGGGCTGGTCCCTCCCATAGGTGCTGCCCTCTCGTGTTCACTCGGTGAAAGATAAGCTGGATTGAATTTGCAGATGCACTGGTGCGAGATGGGGAACTGCTGCTTGTTCTTGCAGTTGTGGCCCCAGGACAGCATCCCATGCATCACCAATCTACAGGCCATGACACTCAGAGTTCGGCTGTATTTTATGTTTTTTGTAACGGTATGTTTTACTACTATCATAATTATATGTGCCTTGTGCTGTGTATGACTGTTAGTACTGTGATTTGCACCTTGGCCCTGGGGGAGCACTGTTTTACTTGGCTGTGAACCATTCAACTTGAACTTGAGAATGTTGGAGGAACTCAGCAGGTCCATGGAGAAGAATAAACAGGACTTCTGATGAAGGTTCTTGGTCTGAAACATCAATTCCCCTCGATAGATGCTGCCTGACCCGCTGAGTTCTTCCAGTACTATGTGTGTGTTAATCTGACAAATAAAACAAAGATCAAGAGAGTGCTGAGAAAGCACTTGGAGTTCAGTTTCAGAGTACATGTGTTGTGTGGGAGGAGTTTAAAGATATTTTTGGGAATTTCTGGAAGTTATGTAATAGGGTAAGTTATTACAAATAATTCTCAGGTTATGTAAATAAAACAAATACTAAAAGTCAGTGGAGAGAAACATAACATTTTACAGTAATGACCTTTAATCAGAATTCTGGTAATATGTATTCTAATGCAATCACCAACCTGAAGCCAACTCTGTTTCACTCCGGAAAAGCTGCCTAACATCCTGGGGACTTCAAACGTTTCTGTCTGTTCTTGTGGATTTTGTGCCATCTGCAGATCTTCTTTGCTTTTAGATAAGAGAGTACCAGGTGATTGTGATGAGACCATACTAGGAGCAGATGGTCAACTATATTGGAGGCTACAGACAGGGGAGGAGATTAGTTTTGCCCTTAAATAGTGGGGTTGTCAGATGAAAGTTGGGAAATATGCAGTGAGGCTTCAAGACAGTTAAGTCAAGTCCAGCAAACGGGCAGATGCAGTATAATGTGGGAAGTGTATTGTTATCCAGTAAGGCAGGGTGAAATTAGGCTGACAGTTCCAGAGTCATTTTTACAGATTGCTGCACTGTGACTTTGTCCTCAGCTGAGATGTTAAACTGAGATCCCTCTACTCTGAGGTAGGATTAATGGTTAGAAGGTTATTTCAAAGAAAATCAGGGGAGATCCCCCTGGGGTGTTGGCCAATATCCTTCACCAACACCAACAGTGAAACCTAGCAAATATTGAAAGGCCTAAATAGAGTGTAAAGGATGTTTCCTATAGTGGGAGAGTCTAGGACTGGAGGGCACAGCCTTAGAATAGACAGATATCCTTTCAGATCAGAAATCAGGAGGAATGTCTTTAGCCAGAGGGCAGTGAATCTGTGGAATTCATTGCCACAGATGGTTGTTGAGGCCAAGTCATTGGCTATTTAAAGCAGAGGTTAATAGGTTCTTGATTGTTTAGGGCACCAAAGGTTACACGGAGAAGCCAAGAGAATGGGGTTGAGAGGGATAATAAATTAGCCATGTTGGAAAATGGTTGCTTGCATATTAGTTGCCATTTTTGCGATAGTGTAACAGACTGCACTTCAAAACTATTTAATTAGCAGTTGATTGTATAGAATGTGCAGTGATGTAGAAAATGCATATCTTTTGGTTCAATGGTTTCTTTAGAGTACTATTTAATCAACCTCTTCTTAATGCAGGCACCACAATGATTAGGACAGCAGCAAGCCCAGCAGTAGTCACATCAGTAGCTTCAACCACACCCCTCGTCACTGTACAACGGCAAGTTGCACCTCAGGTTAAAGCACCCATCACTGTAGCAACACTTCCACTGAATATTCGTATGGTGAGACCAGCACAGACCACAGCAGGGACTGTAAGTTTTTGCTTCTTTGTGGTTTTTGTGGAGCACTGCATGCGCAGGTGGATTCTTACATCCTGTGGCTTAAAATTGATTGTCTCAATGCCCTCAATTCTTTTGTCAAACTTCCCTGGGTATCAGTGCATGCAGCATAATGAAACGCTTTAGGAAATGCAATACAGCTGCCACAGCATAAGCAAAGCCAGTGAGGTGAGACAAATGTTTAACTGTCACACTTACTGTTCAAGAAACAAACTGTATCAACGTTAGTATGTGTACCGTGTCAGATAAATATTTTTGTTGGCATTTCAATGTCTGTTGTGCTTCAGAATCATGTTTATTATCACTGTCAGGAAATTTATTGTTATGTAGCAGCAATATAGTGAATGCATTTTTAAAAATTACTGAGTTACAATTAAGGTGGAGATTGATAGTAAGGTTCAATGATTCCATTTAATATCAGAGAATGTATACAGTGTACAGACTGAAATTCGTACTCTATGCAGACATCCACAAATCAGAAGAAAACCCCAAAGAATGAATGACAATAAAATGTTAGAAGCCCAAAGCCCCCTCTCTCCTTCCCACTCACAAGCAGCAGCAAAGCATCAACCCTCCTCCGTCCCCCACTTATTTCAGTAGGAAACATCAGCACCCACCACCCACCAAGCAAGCAACAGCAAAGCCCCCAAAGAGAGACCGTGATCTGCAGTACAACGAAAACTAATTATTCACCCGACAAATCGACATGCCACCAGCTCTCTCTCTCTCCCCCTAACAAGGGACAGAGAGTTGCGCTCCTTCTTTACAGCGAGAGGAGAGACCAACAAGATGAAAGAACTCACTGATAGCGACAACTAATTAATCCAATGATCTGCTTCATTGCATTTATTTTGAGTTCTCCACCTCAAGAATAGGCAGCAAACTCTCCCCACCATTAAGAGAATGATTGCTCAAGTACAGCCTCTGACAACTGATCCACTGTTTACGATGTTCCGTGTCTCCCGCAACACCTCAGTCGGCAACGCCGGCATGGAATCAGCTCATCCACAGGGCCTTATCCCAGAGGCATGCATCTTCCAGACTACGTCCTGGGGATATCGAAAAACGCCCCGGTCAGTAAGCTACGGAAGCGGGAACCATCACCGTAAAGAACCGCAGTTTGGGTGCAGCTGTAGATCACGGACTCCGACAAAACCCCCTCCACCTTGAAATGGAAATAAACTACTTTTGCAGATGGGATCGAAGAAGCCACCCTCTGGTGGCATCTTAGCTCTGCCCCTCAAGGGTATGAGGAGAAGATCATTCAGAAATCTGATATTGGAGGAGAAGAAGCTGTTTTTGAATCATTGAGTGTGTGCCTTGAGGCTCCTGTACCTCCTCTCTGATGCTAGTAATGCAAGAGGGCTTGTCTTGGGTGGTGAGGGTTGTCATTCGTGCATTCATAAAGATTGACATCATTCCCTGACTTCACCCACTGTATGTACTCAGCAGATTCCCAACACTCGCACAATGCTTCTGTGTCAGGGAAAAGAAAGGAAGAAAGCAGCATTCCCACTAGTGATTACTATCCTATGAATGTAGCTCGGGAGGGAACTAAATACTGGATACATGGATTGGTCAGGTTTAGAAGGTTGTGAGCCAGCCGTTGACAGATATAGGGTGGTTATGTAGGTGTACAGTGTGTTGGCCTTCATTAGTCAAGGGGGTTCTGTTCAAGAACTGCTCGGTAATGTTACAGCTCAGTAAAGCTGTGGTTAGACCACACTTGGAGTATGATGTTCAGCTCTGGTCACTTCATTGTAAGAAGGATGTGGAAGGTTCAGAGAGGGTGCAGAGGAGATTTAGCAGGATGTTGACCGAATTGGAGAAGCACGTCTTATGAGGATGGGTTAAGTGAGTTAGGGTTTTCTGTTAGGAACAAATGAGGATGAGAGGTGATTTGATAGAGGTGTTTTAAGATTGAGAGGCATAGATAGAGTGGGCGGCCAGCACCTTTACCCATGCAGTGGCCAACACCAGAGGGCATTCGTTTAAGGCAAGTGGAGGAAGGTTTGGTGGAGATGGTCAAGTGGGATTTTGTATGCAGAGACAATGGGGGTCACTCACTGCTGGGGGTGCTGAGAGGCTGATACAATAGAGACTTTAATATAGGCACTTGGATGTAAGAGAAATGGAGGGTTATGGGCTGTGTAGGAGGAAAGGAGGAGGAGATGATTGTGATGGTTGACAAAACACTGTTGGCCAAAGGGCCTGGACTGTGTTCCACTGTCCTGTTCAATAAACTTCATCTTCACAACCCAAGATGAAACAGTCTCTCTCTGCACAGCCATGTTGTTCATTCAATTGCTTTGTTTAAGATAATGGGAATCAGAATCTCTACTAATAAACTAATGTTTAATTGAATTTGGAACATTTTTGCATTGTCAATTTTTAAAATATATCTAGAAACAGTGGGCTCCTTTGCCTACTTATAGGCTCTTGAAAATGTATTGTCGATGAAGGACAATATTAGTATTGCATTGAAGGTTTATGTGTGATCCCATTCTTGTTGCTTTTGGTAATGTTTTTTCTCTCCTTTCCCTCAGCCACTTACCTCTAGCCCACAGATGAGTGGAATGGCAGCTCTGGCTGCTGCCGCTGCCGCCACTCAGAAAATCCCGTCAAGCACAGCAGTTACCTCAGTTGGAATCCACCCTGGCACAACCATGGTGAAAACAGTGGCAGTAACACCTGGGGCCAGTACTTTGCCAACTACTGTGAAAGTGGCCACTCCATCAGTCATGGTATGTAATTTCTGTGAAGAGACGGTGGAAATGCAATTGTTTTAGTCAAGAACTCTTCCACTGAAAAGCAGAAAGAAGTGGGATGATTCACATTCCTTATACTGGTTCCTCTCACCGACAAGACATAGAAACATAGAAAACCTACAACACAATACAGGCCCTTAGGCCCACAAAGCTGTGCCGAACATGTCCTTACCTTAGAAATTACCTAGGGTTACCCATAGCCCTCTATTTTTCTAAGCTCCATGTACTTATCAAATGTGCAGCAAATTTTTTAATTCCTTGAAAAACTAATTTAACCTTCCTTTTTTCATAAAGACAGCACTTAATACAGCATCATGTTCCCAAAGCTGATTGCCTTTTAGATGGTGGTACTTAAGCATCATGATAGGACCATTAAGTTTGGACACATCTAGGCACAAGTCATCTGTTCTAATTTCTTTGTTTACAGTGTAGGAGAGCACCTGGAAAATATAAAGACCATAAGGTATGAGATCAGAAAGAGGGTAGAGGAGCATCACTTTTTATTCTATCTGGGTATAGCCTCCAACCTGATAGCATGAATATTGATTTCTCCTTCTGGTGAAACAATTTTTCCCTCTTACTTCTTCTCACATGCCTGTCACTACCCCTGGTTCCCCCCCCCCCCCCCCTTCCCTTTCTCCTGTGGTCTGGTTCTCCTCTCCTACCAATTCCTTCTTCTTCAGCCCTTGATCTTTCCCACCCAGCTGGCTTCACATTGTCTAGCTTTCTTCCTTCCCCTCTTCCCACCATTTTATTCTGCTGTCTTCCTCCTTCCTTTTCAGTCCTGATGAAGTGTCTTGTCCCGAAAGTTCAACTGTTTATTCATTTCCATAGATGCTGCCTGACCTGCTGAGTTCCTCCAGCATTTTGTGTGTGTTTTTTTGAAGTTACAGCTGCGAGGTTAAATGAATTCTGCTACACACAAACCTGCACAATTAGCCTCTCGCCTTGTAAAACTTTCTGAGGCACTTCCATATTCTTGTAACCTTTTCCATTTTGCATAGAGCATACGACACGAAAAGCCCTTCGTGTCGATCTTTTAACCCACTCCATTATCAGTCTTGCCCTTCTCTCTCATATAGCCATCCAGTTGAGAGGGGGGGAATCTCATTGAAACCAATGAATATAGAAAGGCCTAGATAGAGTGGACGTGGAGATGTTTCCCATAGTGGGGGGTCTAGGACCAGAGGGGGGGGCCCTCAGAATAGAGTGAGGTCCAGAGTTGATGGTGAATTTCTTTAGCCAGATGGTGGTGAAACTGTGGTGACTGTGGAGGCCAAGTCATTGGGTTTATTTAAAGCGGAGGATGATAGGTTTTTGATTAGTCAGGGTGTTGTTACAGGGAGAAGGCAGGAGAATGAGGTTGAGAGGGATAAGAAATCAGCCATGATAGAATGGTAGGGTAAACTTGATGAGCCAGTTAGCCTAATTCTGTTCCTATGTCTTATGGTCTTATTTTTCTACCATTTATTTGCCCATCTAAGAGTCTCTTAAATGTTCCTAATGTAACTGACTCTGGTACTATTCTTATCAGTGCATTCCATGTACTTACCACTCTTCTGAGTAAAGAGAAACTTCTTCTAATATCCCCTCAAAACATTCCTCTAATCACCATAAAATTCCTGTGACATCTCCCCGAAACTTTTCCTCTACTTAACTTAAATGGATGTCCTTTGGCACTAGCCATTTCTGTCCTGGAAAAAAAATGCTAAGCCAATAGGCTGTCTAGTCTATCTATGTTTCTTGTGA
The DNA here is from genome assembly GCF_048418815.1 of Hemitrygon akajei. Lineage (NCBI taxonomy): Eukaryota > Metazoa > Chordata > Chondrichthyes > Myliobatiformes > Dasyatidae > Hemitrygon > Hemitrygon akajei. The sequence goes on along the minus strand of NC_133142.1, from coordinate 3,883,787 downwards.
GCCTCTATCAAGTCACTTTTCATCCTCCTTCGTCCTAGCTTGCTCAGCCTGTCCTCATAGGACATGCTCATTAATCCAGGCCACATGCTAGTAAATTTCCTCTGCACCCGCTAAGGCTTCCACATCCTTCCTAATATAATGAGGCAACCAGAACTCAACACAACATTCCAAATGTGGTTTAACCAGAGCTGTAACATTTTCTTGCATTTCTTACACACTTTTCCACCTCTGCTTCCATAAATCACTATTAAACTGCAACATAGATCACAATTCATGGGGTAGGTGCAATGAATTCAAGTGCGCACTTGGATTTGTAAGATTTTTTCTTAGTGTGAGACTGTCCCCAAAACCTGGAGGAGTAGATTTGGCACGTGGTAGGATTTTATATCAAAAATCTTTAGGTTGTTGCCTCGTATGGTGCAGGCATGACTTGCTTCCCGGAAGTCCTTTCACTTACCCTGATGTGAATTTGTGTTTGCTTTCTAGGTCAATGCCCCAGCAACCTCAATGTTAAAGACTGCTGCTGCTCAGTTAGTGACTCCAACTCATACTGCCACCACCACTGCTCCAGCAAGACCCATTATTACAGTGCACAAATCTGGCACCGTCACTGTCACCCAGCAGACTCAGGTGGTCACCACCGTGGTGGGAGGGGTCACCAAAACAATTACGTTGGTTAAGAGTCCCATTACCATGGCAGGAGGAAGCACGCTGGTAAGGAGAGTGACTCTGAGATTGTAACCATTGCTGACTTCTAATCAGAGGAATTCAATTATCTTGCATTTTGATTTCAAATTTTTACACAGGCTGTTTTTAAAGTTTTCAAAAGCCTTTAGAAGTCAAAGGCATGCTTACTTCAGTGTTGATACTGATCATTGGGTCTCCTCTTAACATATTCTTTATTTTCTAAATTGAAATAACATTGTGTATTTGCAAAGCTTCCATCTTTAATTGCATGTATCTACACAAGAAATGTGTTAAACTCATGAGTGGCCCTATTTGTAGCATCTAGCACATGACTTTATGGTGCCAGCTTTCACTAATTGGGGTTCATTTCTAGCCACTGCCTGTATGAAGTTTGTATACAACTCGGTAACGGGTCCTTCAGGCCCAATTATGCCCATGTGATCAATTAACATACTAATCAATATGTCTTTGGGATGTGGCAGGAAGCCAGAGTACCTGGACAAAACACACATAGTCACAGGGAGGACTGTGACAGATAAAACTAATCTTTAATAAGAAAATATTCTTTAAAATGGGCAAAAAATTTAAAGTCTTTAATAATTTATCTTGGCCTATCAAAGGAGGTTGAAAAACAGTTGGCATTATTAACTATGAAGGTAAATGAAGTCTGATGTGTTCTAGATGTAAATAAATGTCTTTTTCTCTTGGATTGTAAAAGTACTGTTGTAATCTTCCAATTGTTTTACTTGAATTGTAAATTTTCACTCTTTATTGTCGTAGATTTCAAACCTAGGCAAAGTGCTAACCCTACAAGCGAAACCAGGGCAACAGGCCACCATCTCCGGCACAGGCTCTACTGGGCCACTTACACAGATCTTCCAGGTTGGCAAATTTCACTAGCTTCACAATTGAGGGGTTTGTCTCTCACCATTTGTTTCTCTGTGTTCTTCCTTGAAGTACCTTTACTGAAAAAGAAAACCTGCAATTATTGGTACAAAATGTGAACGCTGCTTGTTAATAATGACTATAACTTAGTGAAAGTTACCTTTTTATTGCCTTTGAAAGCTCATTTAATTAATTCCAGCCCAGCAGCTTGTTGGTTAAGTACATTGGATCAACACACACAAAATGCTGGTGGAACACAGCAGGCCAGGCAGCATCTATAGGGAGAAGCACTGTCGACATTTCGGGCCGAGACCCTTTGTCAGGATGCTTGAATTTCCAGCATTTGTAGATTTCCTCGTGTTTAAGTACATTGGATCTTTGTTATTGGTTTGGGGATATGGGAGCAATGTCCCACCTAAACTGAGAACTGTGCGGTTTTAAAGAACGGTGTTTGCAAAAGTAGACACTTGCCTTTGCAGCAAATAGCCTAATTCTGTGCATTCAATTGCCTTAAATGTTAGTTTAAATGCAAGAGATTCTGCAGATGCTGGAAATCCAGAGCAACACCCAGAAAATGCTGGAGAACTCAGCAGGTCATGCAGCATTTATGGAGAGGAATAAACGGTTGGTGTTTTGAGGCAGGACTGGAAAGGAAGACAGAAGAAGCAAGAGTAAGAAAGTGGAATGAAGGGAAGGAGTACAAGCTGGCAGGTGATAGGTCTACTTATAATTCCTCTGGGAGCCACTCAAACCTGTTGAAGAATCCTTGGGGAAATTATTTTTAAGTCTCTTGCTCCTGAGGTTGGGGAAAAACTAGATTTGTAACTCGTTTAGATTCAAATTAATCTCAAATTAAACCTAGTCTAAAATATACATTCAAAATGAGCATAGAACAGGATCAGACCCTTCAGTCCACAATGTTGTGCTGAACTGATTAAATTACTATTCAAATGCCCAACTAAACTAATCCCTCCTATCTTCACAGTATCGATATCCTTCCATTTCCTGCACATTTATTTGCCTATCTTAGAGCCTCTTGCAGTCACCACTGCCTCAGGCAGCACGTCCCAGGCAATTATACATAATAATTTGCGGCTTTATGTTAACACCTATATGCTGTAACAAATAAAATTGTAATTTGCAAATTGTTCCGTTTATCTACAACCATCTCATTATTCCAATTTATCATACAGAGTCAGTTATCCTTGCAGTTCTGCTGTTTGCATTTGTGATGAAGACTATGGGACCAGCCTACAAGTTGCTTTATAATATTGAATCCACTTTTCTCATGGCTTGTCTCTACTTTTGTTTAATTCAACAGACTAAAGGTCAACTGCCTCCAGGGGCCACCATATTAAAGCTTGTGACTTCAGCAGATGGAAAACCTGCTACCATTATCACCACCTCCCAGGCAGGCAACGTGGGCCTTAAGCAGACACTTGTGAGCCTTGGCAACATGTCACCTGCCTCTTCTAAACCAACAACCACCATTCTCAAAACTATCCCTATGTCTGCACTTATTTCACAGCCTAGTGCCACAGGTATGGCAGAGTGAGAGATACTCGTTTATTTTAATATAAAATAATTTTAATATATTTTTATATAAGTACACTTTGGTAGAGTGTATCTGGTGTTCACTTCTTTGAATTTGTTTTGCTTGTCCCTCTTTACACAATCCAAAAATAACAATTGTCAAGTCACCTAGTTCCCCAGGTAACTTATTTCCATTCCTGAATAGCGCACACAAGATACTGGAGGAACTCAGTAGGTTAGGCAACATCTATGGAAATGAATAACCAGTTGACGTTTCAGGCTGAGACCCTTCTTCAGGACTGACTCTTGTGTTTACTATTTCCTTTCCTAATACGTGACACGGTGTTTCAGTTGAGATTCAGATTTGTCACAACTACATTGAAGCATACAGAGAATTATCTTTCTTGTGTTAACAACCAACACAGCCAAGGCTGTGCTGGGGGCAGGCTGCAAGTGTCCCCACACATTCCAGTGCCGATGTAGCATGCCCACAATGTTCAGCAGAACAACACAGACACAACAGAACAAATCATCAACAGCAAAACAAGTCCCTTTCCCTTCTACCGATCCACCCCGCCCCTCACACACACGTAGAAAGGCCCCAATCCCTGGACAGGCTGCTTCTGGTCCATGGCCTTGGCCTCTCAGGCTCACAGTAATAGCTGAGTCAATTGTTTTATTAAAGGTTGTTTTATGAATTGAACACAAGAACGTAGGAGGGGCAGTAAGTCTCTTGGCCCCTTACACCTCCTCTATAATTAAAGGTGGAACACACTAAGAACATCTTAATAATGATAACAAGACCCCATAAAAAGGAAGCAATCTCTGTCACTAAAGGAAATCGAACTGAGCAAACTAACTGGGCTAAAGGCTGACAAGTCCCTTAGCCCTGATGCCCTTTCTTCTACAATCTTCAAGAGAGTAACTACAGATATGCTAGATGCTGTGGTTGTTATTTGCCAAAATTCCTTGGATTCTACGGAAGTCAAAATGGATGAGGGGTAAAAAGCTGAAATATAACCAATTCAGTGAAGGAGAGGAAACAAAATGCAGGAATTGCAGGCTAATTAGTCATTGTATAGCACCACAATGTCCATTCAGCCATGATGTTGTGCTGACTTTCCCTCCCACATCGCCCTCATTTTTCTATCATCCATGTGCCAATCTAAAAGTTTTGCAATGCCCCAAATGTATCTGTATATGTGGTCTGATCAATGCGATATAAAGCCTCAGCATTACATCCTTGCTTTTATATTTAGTCCTCTTAAAACAAATACTAGAATTGCATTTGCCATCCTTATTAATGACTCAGCCTGCAAGTTAACCTACAGGGTTAACTTCAACCTGTGCTAGGACTCCCAAGTTCCTTAACACCTCGGATTCCTGAACTTGCTCCCGCTTGTTGAGGTTTGTCAAATTAGTGTAGGAGCATAATTCCTAGTGTTTTTCTGTGAATTGAACTGGTCAGGTCAGTCAAAATTTAATCCTGAGAGTGCATTAAGTAATTTTAATGATACTGTTTATTGTCATTATTTTAAGGTGCCACAGGGACTGCTGGCATGAAATCGCCAATTACAATCATCACCACAAAAGTAATGACATCGGGAACTGGAACACCGACAAAATTTATTACTGCTGTGCCTAAATTACAGGCAGGGCAACAAGGGCTGACCCAGGTTGGATTTAATTACATATTACTGTGAATAATATTTTAATGTAATTTCTCTTCTGTTTTTCTCTTTCTCAACTGTATTATTGTGGCAGACATTTGTCTTAAAAGAACACAATTACTGTCAAATCTAGGAGAAAGCCTGCCTTGTAGAACTTAACCCAAATGGGTGAATTTTCTGATCATGACTGTTCACTTGGAAAGAAATAAACAACTTGCTTAGGAGCCAGAGGAGGGTAGATGTTACTTCCTGCTTTCCTCTGGTGAGAGTATTTAGAACTAGGGCACATAGTCTCTGGATATGAGGTTGTTTAGTTTTAGAATTGAAATAAGGCGAAAGTTATTTCAAGAAATGGTGAGGAATCACAAAGTTTTACCAAGGGAGATGTGGATTTTTGGTGACTAGTACATTTGAGGCTGACAGCACTATAGAGAGATAATTAGTTTGTCACCAATATTGAGAGATATGGGAAATGGAGCAGGTTAATTAGGTAGAAGATAAGCATATTCTTATAAAGGTGAGCTTTATTTATCACATGTACATCAAAATATACAGTAAAATAACCATATAACAATCACAGCACGGAAACAGGCCATCTCGGCCCTCCTAGTCCGTGCCGAACTCTTAATCTCACCTAGTCCCACCTACCCGCACTCAGCCCATAACCCTCCACTCCTTTCCTGTCCATATACCTATCCAATTTTACCTTAAATGACACAACTGAACTGGCCTCTGCTACTTCTACAGGAAGCTCATTCCACACAGCTATCACTCTCTGAGTAAAGAAATACCCCCTCGTGTTTCCCTTAAACTTTTGCCCCCTAACTCTCAAATGTGTCGTCTCTGACAATAACCAATGCAGTCTGAGGACGTGCTGGGTGCAGACTGCAAATGTTGCCATGCTCCCCCTGCCAATACACATGCCCACATCCTAACTATGCATATTTGGAATGTGGGAGGAAGCCAGAGGAAACCCACTCAGTCAATGGGAGAACGTACAAACTCCTAATGACAGCAGCGGAAATTGACTGGTGCTGCAAAGCATTTGTGCTGCTGTGCCACCCCTGGGATGGTAAAACAAGTTTAGAGGGCCAAGCAGTGACCTTCTGACCCTGGTGTGAGGGGACAAGTCCTATGCTCTGGTAATAGTGGTTTCAGCAAATTTTATAGGGGGAGGTGTTGGCAGGAGATACAGTATCTGGGTAGGAAGATTTTTAAGGTAAGTACCAATCAGTCTAGACCAGGATCAGACCAGCCAAGTTCAGATCCTATCTATTGAAAATGTGCTTTCTTCTTTATACTTATGCATTTTGCAGGAAGGCATCCCTCTATTCCCAAGAGTAGATCTGAACATTAACTAAACACAAGAGATTCTGGAGATCCTGGAAATCCTGAATAAAACATACAAAGTCCTGGAGAAACTCAGCAGCACAAGCAGCATTTATGGAAGGAAATGAACAGTAGACTTTTCAGGCTGAGACCCTTCATCAGGACATTGATCATGAGTCCTGATGAAGGCTCGTGGCCAAAACATCAACATTTATTCATCTCCATAGATGCTGCCCGACTTACTGAGTTCCTCCAGCATTTTGTGTGTGTTGCTCTGAACACTAAATGTCTGACACTATAGTACAATCCAGAACTGTCAATATTCCTGGAAATTAGGGCTAATAATTGACTATTATTTCAATTGTTTTGAAGATGGAAACTAATATACTAATATTCACCTTGTCTGCTCTGTAGATAAGCAATAACTATTTTAACATTTTGGTCCTTGCTGTTCTCCATTTACCACCTCCACCCCCCCCACCCCCCCCCCCCCCCCCAATCGGGCAGGTTTTGCTGAAAGGTACTGCAGGGCAGCCTGGCACAATACTACGAACAATCTCTGGGACACCAGTGAGTGGTGTCAGGTTGATCACCCCAGTGACTGTTTCTACCACCAAACCAGCACTCACAACTTTGGTAGTGAAGGGAACCACAGGTATGTACTTGTATGTGTTTTGTTCTATTGAAACCCTAACTTTGTGCCATTGGGGGTGCGGTTGTAGTCCCTCATAGGCAGCTGGCATCTTGAGCACTAACTTGAACGGATTGGAAGAACAGTGGGTTCCAGGTACAGTATTTAAGTCATTGATAATCAGGGTAAACACGTATTTGGGACAACAAAGAACAAAAATGAATCAAGAAAATTGCTGGGATTCTCTTCGTTTATTTGGGACACTATGTCACTTAACTGTGACAGGAGATTGTAACCAAACTATTTTTAGCCAGTGTCAGTCGTGTGCACCTGTGGCTGTTAGACTCTGTACCGCACTTAGAGCGAACAGTTTTGTAAATAGTGTCAGTTGTGTGCATCTGTGTTCAAAAAGCTGTGATTTTTGTCACTGATAGATAGCAAAATATAAGCAGTAAGATAATTCAGAACTGTCTTGCTCACCGCGGCATCAAGCATTTAGGCTTGGAAATGCTAGGAACAGCCAGAAATGTAAATTAAACAATTCCATTACTTCATCAAGCCAGGAACTATGAATAATTTGAAGGTATCAACAATGATCTTGAATGTTGCAGTGAAAGTGAAGATTTGGAGGATGCAATCATCGAAAGCATTGTATGAAGGCAGTCCATTATCTGCACTAGGTGTCTGCACTGATTTAGTTCACAGTCAGTCAAAAGAATACTGTAGCGTACACTTGGATGAATTGAACTAACACACAATTTTAAAAGCTCGGCAGAACAACAAAGAATACAAGAAACAAAACAACAGCAAAACGGACCCCTTTCCTCCCTGCCTTCCACCCCATACACATGGACAGTCCTCCTACACCAGGATAGTTCACATTCAGGTTTAGATCTATTTATCACATGGGAAATGTACAGAGAAATGTGTTGTTTGTGGTTTACCACCAACACACCCAAACATTTGCACCCGTTACATGACCAACATCATGGTGTTTTGTCTTGTGGCTGATTCACCTGTATCACTGGTATGTAATTAACATCTAAGTACCACTGCATTGCACTCTGTTTTTTTTTAAAAAGAGGGGTAATGGCTAGAGAGATGGCAAGATTACAATGTGACCTTTTCAAATGTGCCTGTGTTTGTTTGACATTGACACTGGGTACAATTGTAATGTCATTCACGGAAGAATATCTTTGTGTAGATGTATGTTGTCTACTTGGGAGAAGTTGTGATCCCACCTGGAGGCTTGGTATAAGGACCAACTTGTCATCGACTATAAGCACAAGGTCTTCATAAATCAAAGTATTGAGTACAGGGAGTTGGGATGTCCTGTTGAAGTTGTATAAGACATTGGTGAGGCCAAATTTGGAATATTGTGTGCAGTTCTGGTCACCTACTTACAGGAAAGATATCAATGAGAGTACAGAGAAAATTTACAAGGATGTTGCTGGCACTTGAGGACCTTAGATATAGGTTAGGACCTTATTTCTAGGAGCATAGGAGAATGAGGGGGCATTTGATGGGTATATAAAATTGAGTGGTATAGATAGTGCAAGCAGGCTTTTCCCACTGAGGCTGGGTGAAAACTAGAGATCATAGGTTACGGGTGAAATGCTTAAGGGGAACATCAGAGGGAGCTCCACTCATGGTGGTGAGAGCATGGAATGAACTGCAAGCAGAAGTGGTGGATGCAAGTTTGATTGCAACATTTAAGAGATGTTTGGATAAGTACATGGATGGGAGGGGTATGGAGGGCTGGTCGATGGGACTAGTCAGAATAATAGTCAGGTATAGACCAGATGGGCAAAAGGAGCTGTTTCTGTGCTGTGGTGTTCGATGACTCTATAAGTTTGTTCTTAATTGTTTCAAAATGGGGATTGCAAAAACATAAAAATGGGTCTTACCAAAAAAATAATACTGGGATAAATACCTACAAATGTTTTACGAGGGTTTTGGGGTAAGTTGGTTTGAATGTGATTCTTTTTTAAAATTAGAATTGAGTGATACCTGTTGGTAATTCTTTTGACTGATTTTTAAATTGTTTATTAGATGCCACTACGTTGGGGACGATAGGCACCACACTGGCAGGAGTGTCTTCTGTATCGCCCACAGTCAACACTCCCATTGCAACCCTTGGCACCATCACCAACCTTGCCGGCCAGGTAATCAGTGCATCCCCCAATACCTCTCAGAAACTCACAGCAGTAACTGGAAGCTCTTCCACAGCTCCCATCATCACTCTTCAGGTAGGAATTTAATTGGAGCTGTCCTGTACTGCATGCCTTGTGCTCAACATTTCACCTTCTTTTACTTTGATCCGTAGAATTATTTTTCAAGTGAATCTTTATTTTGTTTTGGTGGGAACTTGATGGACAGTTGGATGTTATAACCATATAACAATCACAGCACAGAAATAGGCCATTCCGGCCCTCCTAGTCCGTGCCGAACTCTTAATCTCACCTAGTCCCACCTACCCGCACTCAGCCCATAACCCTCCACTCCTTTCCTGTCCATATACCTATCCAATTTTACCTTAAATGACACAACTGAACTGGCCTCTACTACTTCTGCAGGAAGCTCATTCCACACAGCTATCACTCTCTGAGTAAAGAAATACCCCCTCGTGTTTCCCTTAAACTTTTGCCCCCTAACTTTCAAATCATGTCCTCTCGTTTGAATCTCCCCTACTCTCAATGGAAACAGCCTATTCACGTCAACTCTATCTATCCCTCTCAAAATTTTAAATACCTCGATCAAATCCCCCCTCAACCTTCTACGCTCCAATGAATAGAGACCTAACTTGTTCAACCTTTCTCTGTAACTTAAGTGCTGAAACCCAGGTAACATCCTAGTAAATCGTCTCTGCACTCTCTCTAATTTATTGATATCTTTCCTATAATTCGGTGACCAGAACTGTACACAATATTCCAAATTTGGCCTTACCAATGCCTTGTACAATTTTAACATTACATCCCAACTTCTGTACTCAATGCTCTGATTTATAAAGGCCAGCGTTCCAAAAGCCTTCTTCACCACCCTATCTACATGAGACTCCACCTTCAGGGAACTATGCACTGTTATTCCTAGATCTCTCTGTTCCACTGCATTCCTCAATGCCCTACCATTTACCCTGTATGTTCTATTTGGATTATTCCTGCCAAAATGTAGAACCTCACACTTCTCAGCATTAAACTCCATCTGCCAACGTTCAGCCCATTCTTCTAACCGGCATAAATCTCCCTGCAAGCTTTGAAAACCCACCTCATTATCCACAACACCTCCTACCTTAGTATCATCAGCATACTTACTAATCCAATTTACCACCCCATCATCCAGATAATTTATGTATATTACAAACAACATTGGGCCCAAAACAGATCCCTGAGGCACCCCGCTAGTCACCGGCCTCCATCCCGATAAACAATTATCCACCACTACTCTCTGGCATCTTCCATCTAGCCACTGTTGAATCCATTTTATTACTCCAGCATTAATACCTAATGACTGAACCTTCTTAACTAACCTTCCATGTGGAACTTTGTCAAAGGCCTTGCTGAAGTCCATATAGACTACATCCACTGCCTTACCCTCGTCAACATTCCTCGTAACTTCTTCAAAGTTATGCACAGTGCACCACTGCACACACCAGAAAGTGAGTGTTCTACATAGCCGATAGAGCAGCACCCATCTGGTTGAGATTAAATGGGTCAGCCTAGATCAGCTATTTGCATTTCATATAAATTGGTTTTTTATTATTATCACATGTACCAAGGTACAGTGAAAAACTTGTTTTGCATACCATCCAAACAGATCATTTCAATATAATAGTATGTTAAGTTAGTACAGGTGGACCCTTGACATCACTAAGACCTTGCACTTTATTCAAAGTCAAAGTAAGTTTATCATCAAACCATGAGATTCACTTACTTGCAGGTATTTACATAAAATAAATAAGTCCAATAAAATTAATGCAAAACTGTTCATGAACAAAGACAAACAATCAATGTGCCAAAGGAGGCAAATTGTGCAATAGAAAAAAAGTAATACTGAGAACATGAGTTTAGAGTCCTTGGAAGTGAGTTGAGGTGAGTGAAGTTATCCCCAGGAGCCTGATGGTTGGAGAGTAACAACTGTTCCTGAACCTTCATAAGTGAGACTTCTGTACCTCCTGCTTGTTGGCAGTAACGAGAAAAGATCGTGGTCTGGATAATGGTATCCTTGATATGGACGCTGCTCTATTGTGGCAGTACTCTTTGTAAATGTGCTCTATCTAATGGGCTGGGCTGTATCTGCAAAACTTTACGCAGACTTTTCTGTTCCTAGGCACTGGTGTTTCCATTCCAGGCTGTTATGCAACCAATTAGGATATTGTCCATTGTGCTTCTATAGAAGTTTCCTTTGGTGACATGCCGAATCTGTACAAATTTTTAAGAAAGTAGAGGTGCTGACATGCTTCCTTTGTGATGGCACTTGTGTGCTGGTTCCAGGAGAGATCCACCGATACAATAACACCAAGGAATTTAAATGTACTGATCCTCTCTGCCTCCGATCCGCTAATGAGGACTAGCTCGTGGACCTGCGGTTTCTTCCTCCTTTAGTCAATAACCAGCTCTTTGTGTTTCCTGACATTGAGTGAGAGGTTGTTGTTGTGGTACCACTCAGACAGATTTTCAACCTCTTCTATATGCCAATTAGTCACCACCTTCGATTCAGCCGACAATGTTGGTGTCATCAGCAAACTTAAATACTGCATTGGGGCTGTACTTAGCCACTTGCACTGCTCTCTTATTATTTTCTGTGTGCTGCTGTAATGAATTGATTTGTGTATGAATGGTTTACAAGTTTTTCACTGTACCTTGGTACATGTGACAATAATAAACCAATTTACAAGGCAACACAACAATAGAATGCAAAAGAAAGTGCGAGCAGACAGTAAAGTGCAAGGCCATAACAAAGTCAAGTAAAAGAAAACTCGCCAATGCCTCCTCATCATCAGAAGGGTAATGAAATTTGGTATGTCCCTGTCAACCACTACAGTTTTTATTGGTGCTCCATAGAAAGCATCATGTACCTACCCCAGGCATTCTCTCTTCATCGGGCAGAAGATACAGAAATTTGAAAGCACGTACCACAATATTTAAGGACGGCTCCTACCCCAGTTATAAGAATATTGAATAGTTTTTTGGTATGTTAAGATATACTCTTGACCTCACAATCTGATCCATGGTGCCAATTAAAGGCGACTTGAAGTGACAGCTCCGATGGAAACAATCATATATTCCCGGTTCAGCCTGCTACAACTGAGAACCACAACTGCATCTAAGGTCTATACAGTTAGTAACGCTGTTTTAGTGCAATTAAACAATCTTGCTGCTCAACATCAATGAGTGTAGATCGGATTGTGGCCAGTGTACTGTCCCTTTAAGATGGATGTGGAAACGAGGTTGTCACGCTGGGCTAATAGCACTTTTTTTTTTAAATGAGGTTTTCGATTCCTTATACCATCTATCTTACTGGCAAACATACAACCTCTGATAAATGAAATTGAAGATCTCAGAGCTAGAGTGCACTTGCAGAAAGACATTAAAAGTTGTTGTATTTTCTTCACATAATCTTAGTTAACCCCTTCCATTCCAGATGCAGGGATTCAGTTTGATAGGTTCACAATACTGACAAGATAGGACTGCTGAGTCTTAAAGCCAAAGGTGGGGAGGAGGTTTGCTTCATGATCAATTCTTCATGGTGTACAAACTAAGTGCTATCCCAACTTTGTTCACCAGATCTGGAATGCCTCGCGATCAAGTGCCGGCCATTTTTTACTTGCCACGTGAGATTTCAGTGATCATTAGTAGAGGTGTAATTTCCCCACAGGCCAATGTCAAACAGGCTCCCTATGCAACTCCCTTGTCCATTTATCCCTCCCCACTGATTTCCCTCCTGGTACTTGTACTTGCAAGCAGAACAAGTGCCATACCTACCCCCTTCACCTCCTCCCTCACTCCCATTTGGGGCCCCAAACAGTCCTTCCAGGTGAAGCAACACTTCACCTGTGAATCTGTTGGGGTCATCTATTGTGTCTTGTGCTCCTGATGTAGCCTCCTGTATATCGAGATACCCGACGTAGATTGGGAGACTGCTTCGCCAAGCACCTACGCTCCATCCACCAGAAAAGGCAAGATCTCCCGGTGGCCATCCACATCAGTTCTGCTTCCCATCCCATTCAAACATTTCAGTCCATGCCCTCCATTATTGTCACAATGAGACCACACTCTCATTATGTCTGGGTAGCCTCCAACATGATGGATGAACATCAATTTCTCAAACTTCTGGTAGTTGCCCCACTCCCCCTTCACCATTCCCCATTCCCATTTCTCTCTCTCACCTTATCTCCTTACCTGCCTATCACCTCTTCTCTGGTGCTCCTCCCCCATGGTCTTTTATCCTTTCCTATTAGATTCTCCCTTCTCCAGTTCTTTATCTCTTTCACCAATTGACTTCCCAGCCCTTTACTTCATTGTTCCCCTCTCCCAGTTTCACCTACCACCTTGTACTTCTTTCTCCCCACCTTCTTGATCTAACTTCTGCTACAGCTCCCACCTGCTTTCAAAAAGGCAACAATTATACCAGTACCCAAGTAGAGCAATGTGAGCTGCCTTAACAATTATTGTCTGGTAGCACTCTCATTTATGGTGATAAAATGCTTTGAGAGGTTGGTCATGGCTAGAATCAACTCCTGCCTTATCAAGGACTTGGGCCCACTGCAATTTGCCTATCATCACAATGGGTCTATGGCAGATGCAATCTCAGTGGCTGTCCACACGGCCTTGAATCAGTTGGACAATATAAATACCTATGTCAGGATGCTGTTTATTTTATTGACTACAGCTCAGCGTTTAACACCATGATTCTTACAGTCTTGATCAAAAAGCTCCAGAACCTGGACCTACATACCTCCCTCTGCAATTGGATCACCACCATCTTATTGTCTATGTGCACTGCACACTCTCTGTAGCTGAAACACTTTTATTCTGTATTTTGGTATTTTTCTTTACGCTGAACTGATCTGTTTGAACGGTATGCAATCTCCATACATGTAACAATAATAAACCAATTCCTTTCATGAGGTCAAAAATCCATCTTGTACTAGGATTATCCATTGGATTGGTGACAATGTACCATTGTTTGCAATGTGTTTACGCACGTTTTTATCAGAGGACTTCTCCAGATATCCCTCTCTTCAATTCTATTGCTTGAACTTGGTAGTTTCTTAGTTTCTGTTATTGGGTCAAAACAGCTGAAAGACTTTTTATTTTTCCACCACTCATCCTTGTCTATCTGTGAATTCCTTCCAGCCTGCTTCTGAGCCAAACCGGGTGACAATCGTTGCTGCCCCCAGTGGCATGGTGACACAGCAAGCCCAACAGCTGGTAAATTCAGGCTCCACTTTAGTTGCAGCATCTCGGCCTACCACTGTGTCATCAGAGACGCAGACCCAGCAGGTTGAATTGTTGGAAGTACCAGTTAGGTGTTCGAATCCCCCTCATGAGACGATGGAAACTAACACCACCAATACATCTACAACCACCACAGCAAATATCGCAGCTAACCAAGGTGAGTGCACAGCAGGAATCAGGGCATCTAGAATCATTTTGGTCTCTGACATACTGTTTTGTTCATCTGGCTGGATATTTTAAACCCATTTTCTCCTCTTTGCCTCATGAGCTTACTGAATGAGATTTTCTGGCACAGATATCCCATCTGCTATATTGTCACATGTACACACTCAGTGGCCACTTTATTAGATACAGGAGAAGAACCTGGTGTGGTCTTTGACTTCTGTAGCCTGTCCACTTAAAGGTTCAATATGTTGTGTATTCAGAGATGGTCTTCTGCACGCCACTGTTGTAACACATTATTTGAGTTACTGTCATCTTCCTGTTGGCTTGAACCAGTCTGGCCATTCTCTTCTAACCTCTCTTACTAAAAAGATGTTTGCCTGTAGAACTGCTGCCCTCCAGACGTTTTTGTTTTTCGCACCACTCTCTGTAAACTCTGGAGACTGCTGTGTGTGAAAATCCCAGAAGATCAGCAGTTTCTGAGATACTCAAACTGACACAGTCACAGGGAGAACACACAAACTCCTTACAGACAGTTCAGGAATCTTGTCCCTTTCGACCTTCCTCACTGTTCACATCCCCATCCCCAATCTTTGTGTCAAATGTAAGCATACAAATATTAAGTTCCAACCTCCCACCTGGTAAAGGATCCATTAATTCCTGTTTCCTGCAGATGTTCCGTTATTTGTTCATTCCTAATTAAACACAAACCTGAGAGTCGACCACATTGGCCAGACTGGATAACTGGATCCGCTGAATGACATTATTGAACCAACTGGGGTTTTTGTAACAATTAAGTGGCATAATGTTTCTTATTAGAGACTACAGTGTCTGGATAACACTGAAGCTCCAATTAATGTGATTTTCTGTCTCTCCATTTGTTTTCTGTCTCCACCTTTTGCAGTCCAGCCTCCACCCATGAATGCTCAAGGTCTCCCTGAAAGTGTGCATGGTGAAACTGCAACAGCAGGGACAACCAACACTGCAACCACCGCAGCTCCAGCTCAGAGCGGGGCCGTTACGATGGTAACGCAGTCAACACCTGCACCTGGACCCTCCACACAGGTAAGAAGGGGGGAGAAATGGACTTAAACCCTGGAGAGTTTCCTCCTCATGAAATCTAAGCTGGCACTCAGTATTTGAGAATGTCGGACTGTCAGGACCAGCCTTTGGGCACCACAGTAGCATAGTGTTAGCGTAATGCTATTGCAGCTCGGGGCATCGGAGTTTAATCCCAACATCCTCTATAAAGTGTTTGTACATCCTCCCATGGAATTGTTTGGGTTTCCTCCCACTGTCCAAAGATGTGCCAGTTAGTAGGTTAGATAGACACTTTATTGATCCCAGTGTCACAGTAGCATTACAAGTCCAGAGATGTACAAATATGAGAAAAGTAAGAAAGAATTAAAAAAAAGTTACTTCAAACAGTCTGACAAGAGGAGGTCGTCACTTCCAAAGGTTGACATTATAGAGCCAAATGGCTGAGGGTAAGAAAGACCTCATATGGTGCTCTTTGGAGCAGTGCAATTGTCTTAGTTTGTAACTAAAAGTGCTCCACTGATCAGCCAATGTGGCACGCAGAGAGTAAGGAACACTGTCCAGAATTGCCAGGATTTTCAGTAGGGTCCCTTATTCTACCACAACCTCCAGTGTGTCCAGTTTGACTCCTAGACTAGAGCAAGCCTTTCTGATCAGTTTATTGAGCCTGTTGGCATCACCTGTGTTGATGCCATTGCCCCAACACACCACCACGTAGAAGATTGTGCTGGCAACAACAGACTGGTAGGTCACATGAAGGAGAGGCCTACATACTCCAAAGGACCTCAGTCTCCTCATGAAGCAGAGGTGACTCTGGCCCTTCTTGTGGACAACTTCTGTGTGGGTGCACCCCCAGGTACTGGTCATTGTAAGTTGTCCTATGATTAAATTGAGGGTTGCTGGGCATCACGGCTCGAAAGGCCAGTAGGGCCTGACTAGCGCTGTATCTCTTTTTTTTTAAAAAACAACACTGGTCTGTTGTACAAGTAAAAATTCAGATACCACCATTTGAAGAGCATGGCATTGCCAAGTGTGATCTGAATCATGTTTATTGTCACTGACAGAAGTCATGAAATTTGTTGCTTTCTGGCTTAACAAATTGTGTAAATTAAAACTAAAAAAAATGATGCCACAGTTCATTCCCCTCAGTTTGAAATTGTGTGGGATCTTTTTCCACCTTCAAGTTATCCAACCTGAGATGTTGATTTAACAACTTGCCCAGAAGATGGTATATTCTACACTGAAGCATCAGCCTATGTATTTGTGTTCAGGGAGGCCTGAACCGAAACCTGTGTTGCCGTTGAGTCACAGGTGTCCTGAGAAGCCAAGGCATGGGTCAAGCCAGGACCAGGGTATATTCACTGTTGGTATAGGAAGAATTACTGATCCTATTCCTCTTGTGAAGCAGGATTTGTCATGGGTTTGCTCAGTTACTCTTTATAGATGTTGTAGGGGGAATTCTTTGTATGAACACATGCTGTAGAAGCAGCATTGGCTATTCCGCCTTTCACACATGCACAGTTATTCACTCGGGTATCAACTCCTGAACACACTCCTGCACTTTTCATCTACACTTCTCACTATCTCAGTAAAGCAGCTAACAGAATCGGACTCCACCTATCCCAGACATTCTCTCTTTTCCCTCCCATCAGGCAGTAGATAGAAAAACCTTGAAAGCATGTGCCACCAGCTTCAAGGACAGTTTCCATCTAACTGTTATAAGACTATTGAACAGTTCCCTGATATGATAAGATAGACTCTTGACCTCACAAATCTGCCTTTTTACAACTTGCACCTTGATGTCTGCGTGCACTGCTCTTTCTCTGTAACTAACACTTTATTCACACTTTGTTATTGTTTTACCTTGTACTATGTCAGTGCACAATTGTAATAAGTAGATCCATTAGCAAGACAAGTTTTTCACTGTAACCTCTGTACATTGCACAATAATAAACCAATTTACCTATTTAACTCCCTTATTTCCGTTGTTTCCTAAAAATGTTGATCTCTGTCAAAAATATACTCAGCTACTGACCCTCCACACTCTTTTCAGTAAACAGTGCCAAAGATTCACTACCCCTCTGGTTTGAGATATTTTTCCTCAGTTCCATCCTGAAGAATGATCCTTGTTTTGAAACTCTAATCCTGGTTCAAGATACCACTGCCAGGGCAAAGCATCATCTCTGTATCTACCCTGTCAAACCCCACGATGAATTTTATATTTCAGTGGAACTGTTTATCATTCTTCTAAACTTGAGTGTACAGGCCTAGTCTGTTTAACCTTGCTTTGCTTGATAAACTCTTGATCCCAAGAATCTTTGTACTCCCTCAGTGATGTGTTTCCCCGGATAGGGGAGGCCAGACCTGTACACAGTGCTGGCTCACTGGGGTTCTTATATAATTGGAAAAAGATGGCTTTTATTTTTCCTGGAATGCTTCTGCAATAAATCCTTCCCTTTTTGCCTTCCTGAGCATCATTCTAATTTTCAGTGACTTGTTTAAAAGGATTACAATGCAGGACAATCATTCAGTATAGAACACTACAGCAGAAAAGCAAGCCCTTTGGCTGCCAATCTAGTTAAAAGAAATAAATTGACCTTTCCACCATAGCTAACCTGTCACTTTTCCATAACAAATTCCACCAACCGTGTCCTTGTCTATTTATTAAAACTGTTTACATCCCCTCCATATCCTCCTCATAGGCCACAATGCCATCTGGCTGAATCATCGCAAACATTGATCTGTTTCACCTTATCCAAGCCATTAATATAAATTGTGAACAACTCCTATCCCAGTGGCCACACTTTCTATTCCATTTACTCAAGTTCAGGTTTATTGTCATCGGACTACATTTACAACCAAACGAAAATACTTCCCTCCGAACCACGATGCACCACAAAACATACATCACACCCAGCATATAAAACAAAATATCACAAGTTAATGTTGTGTGTAGCACAGGTAAACAGTAAACAGCTCACTGTCCTAGTGATGAGACCTCAGTAGTGGCAGGGTATTCATTAATCTCACCATCTGAGGGAAGAATCTGTTACCCAGTCTGGCAGTCCTCTTTTGGGGCAAGTATGACCTGTACAGAAAGGATGAGTTGCACTTGAATCCCAGGGGGTCCAATATCCTGGCGGGGAGGTTTGCTAAGGCTACTGGAGAGAGTTTAAACCAGAATTGGTGGGGGTGGGAACCAAACTGAAGAGACTGGGAAAGAGGCGGTTGTCTCACAAATAGAGAAAGCTTGTAGACAGTGCGAGAGGGAGGATCGGCAGGTGATAGAGAAGGGACGTGCTCAGACCGACGGTTTGAGATGTGTCTACTTTAATGCAAGGAGTATTGTGAACAAAGTGGATGAGTTTAGATCGTGGATCAGTACTTGGAGCTATTACAGAGGCTTGGATGGCTCAGGGACAGGAATGGTTACTTCAAGTGCTGGGTTTTAGATGTTTCAGGAAGGACAGGGAGGGAGGCAAAAGAGATGGGGGCGTGGCACTGTTGATCAAAGATAGTGTAACGGCTGCAAAACAGGTGGACGCCATGGAGGGATTGTCTGCAGAGTGTTTGTGGGTGGAGGTTAGGAACAGGAAGGGGGTCAATAACTTCACTGGGTGTTTTTTATAGGCCACCCAATAGTAACAGGGATATCGAGGAGCAGATAGGGAAACAGATCCTGGAAAGGTGTAATAACAGAGTTGTCGTGATGGGAGATTTTAATTTCCCAAATATCAATTGGCATCTCCCTAGAGCAAGGAGTTTAGATGGGGTGGAGTTTGTTAGGTGTGTTTCAGGAAGGTTTCTTGTCACAATATGTAGATAAGCCTACAAGAGGAGAGGCTGTACTTGATTTAGTATTGGGAGATGAACCTGGTCAGGTGTCAGATCTCTCAGTGGGAGAGCATTTTGGAGATAGTGATCATAATTCTATCTCCTTTACAATAGCATTGGAGAGAGATAGGAACAGACAAGTTAGAAAGTGTTTAATTGGAGTAAGGGGAATTATGAGGCTATCAGGCAGTTAAATTGGAAGCTTAAATTGGGAACAAATGTTCTCAGGGAAAAGTATGGAAGAAATGTGGCAAATATTCAGGGGATATTTGCGTGGACTTCTGTATAGGTACGTTCCAATGAGACAGGGAAGTTATGGTAGGGTACTGGAACCGTGGTGTACAAAGGCTGTAATAAATCTAGTCAAGAAGAAAAGAAAAGCTTACAAAAGGTTCAGAGAGCTAGATAATATTAGAGATCTAGAAGATTATAAGGCTAACAGGAATGAGTTTAAGAAGGAAATTAAGAGAGCCAGAAGGGGCCATGAGAAGGCCTTGGCGGGCAGGATTCAAGGCATTCTACAAGGCACCAAAGCATGCAGGCTCTCACGACCGGACTATGTAACAGTTTCTTCCCCCAAGCTATCAGACTCCTCAATACCCAGAGCCTGGACTGACACGTTACTGCCCTATTGTCCTGTTTATTATTTATTGTAATGCCTGCACTGTTTTGTGCACTTTATGCAGTCCTGGGGAGGTCTGTAGTCTAGTGTATTGTTTTTTTCGTCTGTTTTTTACATAGTTCAGTCTAGTTTTTGTACTGTGTCATGTAACACCATGGTCCTGAAAAACATCTCATTTTTACTATGTACTGTACATAGCAGTTATGGTCAAAATGACAATAAAAGTGACTTGACTTGAAGTATGTGAAGAGCAAGAGGATAAGATGTGAAAGAATAGGACCTATCAAGTGTGACGGTGGGAAAGTGTGTATGGAACCAGAGGTAATAACAGAGGTACTTAATGAATATTTTACTTCAGAATTCACTATGGAAAAGGATCTTGGTGATTGTAGTGATGACTTGCAGCAGACTGAAAAGCTTGAGCATGTAGATATTAAGGAAGAGGATGTGCTGGAGCTTTTGGAAATCATCGAGTTGGATAAGTTGCTGGGACCGGTTGAGATGTATGCCAGGCTACTGTGGGGGGCGAGGGAGGAGATTGCTGAGGCTCTGGCAATGATCTTTGTATCATCATTGGGGATGGGAGATGTTCCGGAGGATTGGAGGGTTGCGGATGTTGTTCCCTTATTCAAGAAAGGGAGTAGAGATAGCCCAGGAAATTATAGACCAGTGAGTCTTACTTCTGTGGTTGGTAAGTTGATGGAGAAGATCCTGAGATGCAGGATTTATGAACATTTGGAGAGGCATAATATGATTAGGAATAGTCAGCATGGCTTTGTCAAGGGCAGGTCGTGCCTTATGAACCTGATTGAATTTTTTGAGGATGTGACTAGACACATTGATGAAGGAAGAGCAGTAGATGTATTGTATATGGATTTCAGCAAGGCATTTGATAAGGTACCCCATGCAAGGCTTATTGAGAAAATAAGGAGGCATGGGATCCAAGGGGACATTGCTTTGTGGATCCAGAACTGGCTTGCCCACAGAAGGCAAAGTGTGGTTGTAGACGGGTCATATTCTGCATGGAGGTCAATAACCAGTGGTGTGCTTCAAGGATCTGTTCTGGGACCCTTACTCTAAATGATTTTTATAAATGACCTGGATGAGGAAGTGGAGGAATGGGTTAGTAAGTTTGCTGATGACACAAAGGTTGGGGGTGTTGTGGATAGTGTGGAGGGCTGTCAGAGGTTACAGCGGGACATTGATAGGGTGCAGAACTGGGCTGAGAAGTGGCAATGGAGTTCAACCCAGATAAGTGAGAAGTGGTTCATTTTGGTAGGTCAAATACGATGGCGGAATATAGTATTAATGGTAAGACTCTTGCAGTGTGGTAAATCAGAGGGATCTTGGGGTCCGAGTCCATAGGACGCTCAGGTTGACTCTGTGGTTAAGAAGGCATACGGTATATTGGCCTTCATCAATTGTGGAATTGAATTTAGGGGCCGAAAGGTAATGCTGCAGCTATATAGGACCCTGGTCAGACCCCACTTGGAGTACTGTGCTCAGTTCTGGTCGCCTCACTACAGGAAGGATATGGAAACCATAGAAAGGGTGCAGAAGAGATTTACAAGGATGTTGCCTAGATTGGGGAGCATGCCTTATGAAAGCAGGTTGAGTGAACTCGGCCTTTTCTCCTTGGAGTGACGGAGGATGAGAGGTGACCTGATAGAGGTGTATAAGATGATGAGAGGCATTGATCGTGTGGATAATCAGAAGCTTTTTCCCAGGGCTGAAATGGTTGCCACAAGAGGACACAGGTTTAAGGTGCTGGGGAGTAAGTACCGGGGAGATTTCAGGGGTAAGTTTTTTTTCTCAGAGAGTGATGAGTGCGTGGATTGGGCTTCCGGCAACGGTGGCGGAGGCAGATACGATAGGTTCTTTAAGAGACTCTTGTATAGGTACATGGAGCTTAGAAAAATAGAGGGCTATGGGTAAGCCTAGTAATTTCTAAGGTAGGGACATGTTGGGCACAACTTTGTGGGCTGAAGGGCCTGTATTGTGCTGTAGGTTTTCTATGTTCCTATGTTTCTAGTCCTGATCCCCCTGTACCTCCTTCCTGACAGTAGTGGATCAAAGAGATTGTGGGATGGGTGATAGGGATCCTCAGTAATGTTTTGGGCCCTTTGTCTACAACGCTCACAGTAAATGTCAAAACGTAGGTGGGCAAAGGAGACCCCAGTGCTCCTCTCAGCAGCTTTTAATTCTTTTATCTGTCAGTTAATGAATTCTTAACAATATATTACACCAATGGCAATACATGACTCCAGTACATTATCGTGGGCTGAAGGGTCTGGTCCTGTGCTATATACTATTCTGTGTTCAATACTGAACCTATCATTGTGTAATAACTCTAACTGTTGAAAGTCTGGAGAAAGAAAACTAATCATTATATATTACTCATTTATTCATATCCAGCAAGTTATAATTTCAAAGAGTTCCAACAGAATTTCCCTTTCGTGTTATGTAACTGATTAATTTTGGATGGGGAAACTCCCTGCACATCTTATACTTGTGAAGATTATCTTCTGTTTTCAGATCAATGTAACTATTCAGTGCTTTTGGTTCTTTATCCAACACTCAATCCACTCGTGTCCAAGATCCTTTGGATTTGCTGCCGATGCCTTTCGCCCTTCTGACAACATTTTGGCCCCAAACTCTCACTATTCCCACTTTCAATTGATTTCCACTTGTTGGATGTTGACTCTGATAATGTCCAAAGGTATTTACATCAGTCTTTTCCCCAATTTGGAGCCTTAATTTTCAACTAGATGCATAGGGCTGCGCTGTCACTACCCCTAAAATATTCGCCCACTGCCACTTCAGTCACTTTCCTTATTACATCCCATAGTCCAGTACTGACCCTTCACTCTGATTATTAAAGTACTGTATCCCACAGTCCAGTACTGACCCTTCACTCTGATAATCTATGTACTGTATCCCATAGTCCAGTACTGACCCTTCATCCTGGTTATCTATGTACTGTATCCCACAGTCCAGTACTGACCCTTCATCCTGGTTATCTATGTACTGTATCCCACAGTCCAGTACTGACCCTTCATCCTGGTTATCTATGTACTGTATCCCACAGTCCAGTACTGACCCTTCATCCTGGTTATCTATGTACTGTATCCCACAGTCCAGTACTGACCCTTCATCCTGGTTATGTACTGTATCCCACAGTCCAGTACTGACCCTTCATCCTGGTTATCAATGTACTGTATCCCATAGTCCAGTACTGACCCTTCATCCTGGTTATCAGTGTACTGTATCCCACAGTCCAGTACTGACCCTTCATCCTGGTTATCAGTGTGCTGTATCCCACAGTCCAGTACTGACCCTTCATCCTGGTTATCAATGTACTGTATCCCACAGTCCAGTACTGACCCTTCATCCTGGTTATCAGTGTGCTGTATCCCATAGTCCAGTACTGACCCTTCATCCTGGTTATCAATGTACTGTATCCCACAGTCCAGTACTGACCCTTCATCCTGGTTATCTATGTACTGTATCCCACAGTCCAGTACTGACCCTTCATCCTGGTTATCAATGTACTGTATCCCACAGTCCAGTACTGACCCTTCATCCTGGTTATCTATGTACTGTATCCCACAGTCCAGTACTGACCCTTCATCCTGGTTATCTATGTACTGTATCCCACAGTCCAGTACTGACCCTTCATCCTGGTTATCAATGTACTGTTTCCCATAGTCCATTACTGACCTTTCATCCTGGTTATCAGTGTGCTGTATCCCATAGTCCAGTACTGACCCTTCAACCTGGTTATCAGTGTACTGTATCCCACAGTCCAGTACTGACCCTTCATCCTGGTTATCTATGTACTGTATCCCATAGTCCAGTACTGACCCTTCATCCTGGTTATCTATGTACTGTATCCCACAGTCCAGTACTGACCCTTCATCCTGGTTATCAATGTACTGTATCCCATAGTCCAGTACTGACCCTTCATCCTGGTTATCAATGTACTGTATCCCATAGTCCAGTACTGACCCTTCATCCTGGTTATCAGTGTACTGTATCCCACAGTCCAGTACTGACCCTTCATCCTGGTTATCAGTGTGCTGTATCCCACAGTCCAGTACTGACCCTTCATCCTGGTTATCAATGTACTGTATCCCACAGTCCAGTACTGACCCTTCACTGTGATTATCTATGTACTGTATCCCATAGTCCAGTACTGACCCTTCATCCTGGTTATCAATGTACTGTATCCCATAGTCCAGTACTGACCTTTCATCCTGGTTATCAATGTACTGTATCCCATAGTCCAGTACTGACCTTCATCCTGGTTATCAATGTACTGTATCCCACAGTCCAGTACTGACCCTTCATCCTGGTTATCTATGTACTGTATCCCACAGTCCAGTACTGACCCTTCATCCTGGTTATCAATGTACTGTATCCCACAGTCCAGTACTGACCCTTCATCCTGGTTATCTATGTACTGTATCCCACAGTCCAGTACTGACCCTTCATCCTGGTTATCAATGTACTGTATCCCATAGTCCAGTACTGACCCTTCACTCTGATTATCTATGTACTGTATCCCACAGTCCAGTACTGACCCTTTATCCTGGTTATCTATGTACTGTATCCCACAGTCCAGTACTGACCCTTCATCCTGGTTATCAATGTACTATATCCCATAGTCCAGTACTGACCCTTCATCCTGGTTATCTATGTACTGTATCCCACAGTCCAGTACTGACCCTTCATCCTGGTTATCAATGTACTGTATCCCACAGTCCAGTACTGACCCTTCATCCTGGTTATCTATGTACTGTATCCCACAGTCCAGTACTGACCCTTCATCCTGGTTATCAGTGTACTGTATCCCATAGTCCAGTACTGACCCTTCATCCTGGTTATCAATGTACTGTATCCCATAGTCCAGTACTGACCCTTCATCCTGGTTATCAATGTACTGTATCCCATAGTCCAGTACTGACCCTTCATCCTGGTTATCAATGTACTGTATCCCATAGTCCAGTACTGACCTTCATCCTGGTTATCAATGTACTGTATCCCACAGTCCAGTACTGACCCTTCATCCTGGTTATCTATGTACTGTATCCCACAGTCCAGTACTGACCCTTCATCCTGGTTATCAATGTACTGTATCCCATAGTCCAGTACTGACCTTCATCCTGGTTATCAATGTACTGTATCCCACAGTCCAGTACTGACCCTTCATCCTGGTTATCTATGTACTGTATCCCACAGTCCAGTACTGACCCTTCATCCTGGTTATCAATGTACTGTATCCCACAGTCCAGTACTGACCCTTCATCCTGGTTATCTATGTACTGTATCCCACAGTCCAGTACTGACCCTTCATCCTGGTTATCAATGTACTGTATCCCACAGTCCAGTACTGACCCTTCATCCTGGTTATCAATGTACTGTATCCCACAGTCCAGTACTGACCCTTCATCCTGGTTATCTATGTACTGTATCCCACAGTCCAGTACTGACCCTTCATCCTGGTTATCTATGTACTGTATCCCACAGTCCAGTACTGACCCTTCATCCTGGTTATCTATGTACTGTATCCCACAGTCCAGTACTGACCCTTCATCCTGGTTATCTATGTACTGTATCCCACAGTCCAGTACTGACCCTTCATCCTGGTTATCAATGTACTGTATCCCACAGTCCAGTACTGACCCTTCATCCTGGTTATCTATGTACTATATCCCACAGTCCAGTACTGACCCTTCATCCTGGTTATCTATGTACTGTATCCCACAGTCCAGTACTGACTCTTCATCCTGGTTATCTATGTACTGTATCCCACAGTCCAGTACTGACCCTTCACGCTGGCTATCTAAGCACTGGCTTAAAAAGCTGCAATTTTAAAATTCCACTCTTGCTCCTCCATTCCCCCCACCCCAAGAAACTCCCCTGTAAGACATAATAGCAGAATAAGGTCATTCAGCCCATTGAGTCTGCTTCACCTTTAGTCATGGCTGATTTATTATTCAGCTGAATCTCATTCTTCTGCCTTCTCCCCATAATCTTACTAACTTCCACTTTAAATGTACCCAGTGACTGCAGCCATCCATAGGAATGAATTCCATAGATGCATCACCCTCTGGCTAAAAAAATTCTTCCTCATCTCTGTTCTAAAGAGATGTCTGTCCATTCTGTGCCCTCTGGTCTAGAGTCTATCATGATAGGAAATATTCTCCTCACGCCCACGCTATCTTGGCCTTTCAATATTTGATGCTTTCAATGAGATTTCCCTCTCATTCTTCTAAACTCCTATGTGTATAGGCACAGAGCTATCAAATGCTCATCATATGTTAACCCTTTCATTCTGGGATCATTCTCATGAACCTACTCTGGGCCCTCTCCAATGCCAGCACATCTTCCTTAGATATTTCCCACCATAAGGCTTTCTTGGAAATGCAATCACTGTGGTAGATCCACAATGGCACATATCAATGCAAACTGGTCTGTTCGCACACTTGTGCTTACACTCCCATCATTTTCACTGATTATGATAATTGAATGATTGTTGGGGTTTTGTTTGAAATTGGTTTTCATTCTCACCCTCCTTTCCCCACCCACAATCTTTCAGTTATTGAGATAGCACTGAATATAGTATTGAAAAGCTGTAACTTGTAATTTAGGCTCAAAAGGTCATTGGCAGGTCAGTTTATTTGAACAATGCTTCTAAACTGGAATTCAATATGAAAGGCATGAAGACTCAGTTGACACTTTTAACTAACATTTTTACTTTATTTTCATATTTGAACTTTATCCTAATAAGAGGCACCTTGAACTACATAATTTCTATGAAAAGTGCTCTATAAGTAAGACTATTATTAATTTCCTAGTGATAGTTTCCTGGTGCTTTACCTATTTAAGTTGTGATATGAAGTCCAGACCTGCTATGACCTAATGATATGATTGAGGGCAAACCATTAAGATCCTTTATTATTTTTCTGTCCCCTCAGGCAATCCCATTGACTGAACCTCAGCCAAATAACGAGCAAGGGTCTGTGCCAACAATGGGGCACACCATCTTACAGATTCTGCCTGCCAGCTCTTCAGGAGCAACGGCCAATGTCACGCTACTTGCCCAAGCAACGCCCGAAGGAGTTCAGGTGCCCAATGCCCCAGCAGTGCCGGCACTCCAGCCCCAGTCCACAGTCAGCCTCCAGCAGGACCAGCTCCTTCCTCCCCGTGAATTACTTGCTGACAGTCGGCCTGAGGCCCTGGCTGACCTGGGACTGTCCCCCGAGGAGCTGGCAGTAGCAGCAGCCGCTGAGGAAGCGGCACGCTTGGCATTGCTGGATGAAGAAGCCAGAGCAACGACAACGGTAGCAGGGGCTGCTCTGCCATCTAATGAGGCTACAGGTAGGTGTGTGCTGCAGAACTTGGTGCCTAGCTAACAGGTACTAAATGTAATGTCGCATCATTAAGACTGACCAAGCCAAACTATTATACTAACAGTTATGGGCACAGGGCTCTGATTTATAGGATTGGCTGTGGTGGTAATCGCCTCCTCAGAATAGTTAGTCATAGAGCAAAGCAACACAGAACAGCTCCAAGATTTAAAAGATTAACTCTATTTGTTACGTGTACACTGAAATGTACAGCAAAGTGCATTTCTTACTGTCAACGACCAACACAGTCCAAGGACAAGCTGGGGAAGCCATGCCTCCAGCACTAATATAGCGTGCCCACAGTTTGCTAATCCTGACCATCGTCTTTGGAATGTGGGAGGAAACTGGAGCATTTGGAGGAAACCCACGCAGTCATGAGAATGTACAAACTCCTCACAGACAGTAATGGGAATTGCTCCACTACATGTCACCAATCCCATTTGCCCATATCCCTCTAAACCTTTCTCACCTATGTACCAGCATAGATGAGCAACACACAAAAAATACTGGTGGAACTCAGCAGGCCAGGCAGTGTCTATGGAAAAGAGTAAACAGTCAACGTTGTGGGCTGAGACCCTTCATCAGGAACAGCATGTGTCTTTTAAATGCTGTTATTGTACCCATTTAATCCACCTTTTCTAGCAGCTTGTTTCATAAACACACAATGCCTTGCCTGAAGAAGTTGCCCCTTTTTAAATATTTCTCCTCAAACCTATGCCCTCTAGTTTTTGATTCCCCTTTCCCTGGGAACAGTACTAATTGCATTTACCCTGTTAGTGCCCTGTGTGTTTTTATACAATATGGGGGCAAGTGGAGGATATTTAGACCTTCAAGCCCATGCCATTGATAATCTAAATGATTACCTTTGTTCCGCTTAGCTATCCACTCCATATCCTTTCACACCCTTACCTAACTAAAATCTGGCATTAATTACTGAACCTCTTACTAGAGAGAGAACTGGCTTTTCTTGTCTTTTCTGTGAAAGTATTTCCCTCTTAGGCTGCCCTAGGTATTATGCTAAAATAATTCTGCATTCTTCATTCTCCAGCTAGATTAAACCTTTCCTAGTCTTTTTAAAACACTTTAAAAGTTATGATTATAATCAACCTTCTGCCCAAAGAATACAAGCCTAGTATTTAAAACGTGTATATCCTAGCTAGGTTGTAATTGTAGTGAATTTGTTTTTGTTCCCCCTGATGCCAATATATCCTGGAGTATATTGTTTAAAACAGTTGGAATCTGGCTTAGTAGGCAAAAGCCCATTTGCGGCATGGTTATGATGTGCACCCTCTCCATGGATTTGGATGATTTTATCCAAGGTTTTCAGGTCAGGAAAGAAGCACAAAGCTTATTGCTTCACGATCATTTTACTGAGCAAAGGAAAATTGAAACTGATAGTAACAGGAGCAGAAAGCAGAATGAAGACTCGAAGATGATGCCCAGTATGGAGCAGCTGTTTTTATACCCAAAAGTAAGAAACATTCCATTCAAAGTTGCAAATGAGTCGGCCAATCATAAAGGTCCTGTTCAGATAATGCAACACCAGGAGAAGCTTCTAGAATCATACAAATGTAACCATTGAACAGCCATGTGTACACACTGTGAGCACTAGGAAGCGTACTAAGCAGTTACTTGTGTATATAAAGACTACTTACTTAAAGCAGTTGATTAATTGTTAAACTGCAAATAAAATAACAATTACAGTCCAATCCAACAAGTTGTACACCAGCTGAGCGGGTAAGTGCAGGAAGGCTGGTTGCTAGTTACCGATTGGGTTTTAGGCAGACATAGACAATGATGCAGGTCAGATATTTCAGTATTCAAGGGTGGGGGGGGAGTGGAGGGGTGCCCTTGCCCTGCTTCTGGAAGGCAGGATGAAGCTTTCTAAAAATTATTTCTATTTGTCATATGTACGTTGAAACATACTGTGAAATGCGTCAAATCAAATCAGCAAGAATTTCTGCCGAGCAGCCCACAAGCGTTGCCATGCTTCTGGTGCCAATAAAGCATGCCCACAGTTTACTAACCCTAGCCCATACATCTATGGAGTGTGGGAGGTAATCAGATTTCAGGGAGAATGTACAAACTCCTTACACACAGTGGCAGGAATTGAACTCCATTCTGTGATCACTGGTGTTACACTAACCATTTTACTGGCATGCCGCCCCTTGTTATTGAGCTGTGGCTGAACATTTTTCACTCTGTCCGGAGTGTTAGACCATAAGGTGTAGGAGCATAATACTACCTTTAGTCTCATCAAGTCTGCTCCAATAGTCATTCATGGACGATTTTTTAAAAAATCCCATTCTCCAGCTTCTGCCATAACCCTTAACCCATAACCCTTAACCCCCTTGTCAGTTCACAAACCATCAGTCTCTTAATACTGCCAATGACATGGGCTCCACAGCCCTCTGTGGCAACAAATTGCCCAGATTTGCCTCGCTCTGAAGAAATTCCTCCTCATCTCAGATTTAGAGATACATCCCTTTATTTTGAGACTGTTCCCGGTTAAGAGATGTGAGATTCTGAATCTCGGTGGTCTTGTTTTGAAATTTCTCCAGCACAAAGCAAATCATGCTCCCTCTTCACCCAGCTCTGTGTGCCCTATACACCTGCAAGTGAGATCAATTATAGAGAGTCAGTAGCAGAAACACTGCACGTGTGCGTCAAAACATGGAGTGAAATTTGCTTGTTGTTTGAGTTAACAACCAGCACAACCTAAGGATGTGCTTGGAGCAAATGTTGGCACACAATCCAGCCCACGCCATTGCAGAACAACCCATAGGTCAGCAGCAATTATTGCAATGCTGTTACAGCTTTGGGCGTCGGAGTTCAGAGTTCAGTTCTGGTGCCATTTATAAGGAGGTTTTATGTCCTCCCGGTGATTCCTTTAGGTGCTCCGGTTTTCTCCCACAGTCCAAAGTCATACCAGTTAGTTGGTTAATCGGTCATTGTAAATTGTTCGGTGATCGGGCTAGGGTTAAGTTGGCAGCGTGGCTCATTGTGCCAGAAGGGCCTATTTAGTGCAGTATCTCTAACAGAAAACCCTAGCAACACCAACGAATACAACAGCAACAAAAACAAAACATCGTCAGACATACTAGCCTTCAATTCCTCACTGCGGTGTGGGGAGGAAGGCCACTGACTCCCATTGTCAGTTTTTCTGGAAGTTTCTGCATTCGAATCATTCTGTTGCTCCTCATCTCTTTAATATGTTGACAGACATTTCAAGCATCCCTTGATTTTTCTTTTGTTACTTTTTATGCCCGTGAATGACTAGCCAATTTTTAGTGCGCACTGATCGTATAACTAACTCAAAACTGCAGCCATTTTCTCCCCTCTTTAAAATACAGCAAGGGAAGAGCCTATGGAAACCTCAGCAGATTTGACAACAATTCAGCCAGCACAGCTTTCTCACCAGGCTCTGCAGACACTGGTGTCCTTGCAGTCTGTTGTACCGTTAGCTGAACTTGCACAACAAGACATAGAAAGAGCAGGCCAGCAACAGGCTTCAGAGAGCAACCAACCCTCCCGGCTAGCAGAGGCTCTAGCACCAGCAGATAGTCTCAATGATTCTACCTCGGAGATCAATGGGCCTCAGGAACTGGCCAACACTGCCCCAAGTGTTCAGCTACCCATTCTGAGTACCACTGGTAAGTTCAGCAAAAACAAACTTTTTCCACCAACCCCCCCCCCACCCCCCATCCCTGCTTCTATTTTCATATGAAATTCTTTCCCCTGTACCCTAACTTGTTCGTGCAGCAACCTCTGTGCACGTTGATCTGTATTAGCGACTACTCCAACTTTTCAACTTTCAATCTGGTTTTCCAATCTTTCTGTGAACTTTGCCCACAGACATCTGTTAACAACATCTAGCTTTGTAGCTGTCCAAGATCTCAGTAAACCATAAGACATAGGAGCAGTTTGACCCATCGAGTCTGCTGCACCATTCCATCTTGGCTGATACATTATCCCTCTTAACACCATTCTCCTATCATCTTCCCATAACCTTTGATACCGTTACTAATAACCTACCAATCTCTGCTTTAAATGTACCCAATGACTTGGCCTCCACAGCTATCGTGCCATTGAATTCCATAGATTCGCCACCCTCTGGTTAAAGAAATTCGTCCTCATCTCTGTTCTAAAGGGACATCCTTCTATTCTGAGACTGTGCCCCCTATTCCTAGGCTTCCCCCATTATAGGAAATATCCTGTCCATGTCCACCCTATCTAGGCCTTTCAATATTCAATCCCTCCCACTTTCAGCAAGTACAGCCAAAAGCCATCAAATCTTCCTCGTACACTAACCTTCTTATTCCTGGAATTATTCTCATGAACCTCCCTTAGACACTCTCCAATGTCAGCACATCTTTTCTTAGATAAGGGCTCTAACTCCTCAGAATAATCCAAGTGCAGTCTGAACCAATGCCTTATAAAGCCTCAGCATTACATCCTTGCTTTTATATTCTAATCCACACAAAATGAATACCATTGACTGAACCTGCAAGGTAACTTTTAGGGAATCCTGCATGAGGAATCCCAGGGTCCCTCTGAACCTCTGATTTTTAAAAATTTTCTCCCCATGTATAAAATGGTCTGCATCTTTATTCCTTTTAACAAAGTGAATGACCATACACTTCCCTACACTATATTCCATCTGCCACTTGTTTACCCATTCTTCTAATCTATTTAAGTCCTTCTGTGGACTTCCTGCTTCCCCAACACCACCTGCCCTTCACCTGTCTTTTTATCATCTGCAAATTTGGCCACAAAACCATCAATTCAGTCGTCTAAATCATTAACATATAATGTGAAAAGAAGCGGTCCCAACATCGACCCCTGTGGAACACCACTAGTCAACCGGCAACCAACCAGAAAAGGGTGCCTTTATTTCTACTCGTTACCTCCCACCAGTCAACCAATCTTGTATCCATGCTGGTATCTTTTGTCATACACTAGTGCACTACAGCATGGAAACAGGCCCTTTGGCCCATCTATTCCATGACAAACTTATTCTGCCTGATCACATCGACCTGCACCTACACTGTACCCTCCATCCCTCTCAATCTAAATTTCTCCTAAATGTTGCAGTCAAGTCCTGATCACCACTTCTGCTGGCAATTCATTCCACATTTGCACCACCCTCTGCGTGAAGAAGTTCCCTTCTGGTTCCCTTAAATATTTCACCTTTCACCCTTCAATTGTAGTCCCATTCAACGTCAGTGGAAAGAGCCTCCTTACATTTACCCTATCTATACCCCACATTCTGTGTTCCTGAGAATAGAGTCCTAACCTATTCATCCTTTCCCTCTAACTCCTGGAGTTAACTAACCTTCATCTCTGGCCTTCTGAGTATCTCTGATTTTTGATCGATGCAGCTTCAGTTAATAAAGACCTATTATTTCCACTCTAAGTTTAACTTATCTGCCTCACTAACCTTCTTCCTCTTGGGCAATCCTCCAAACCTGTCTGTCATCTATCCATTTTTATTAAGTTTTGTTTTGGGTAAGAATCTTTGGGTGATGTAGTAAGTTGGAATTTGGTCAATGGTCTTGATCCACTTGTTCTTGGGCCACTCCTGCAGCTTGCAATGTGTTTTGTGGGATGTAGCTACCCACCTAACTTCTAATAAAACTATTTTAAACATTTTTGAACTTTTAATTCTCCTAAATCAGAATTCTGTAGCAATATCTCTTTCTTGCTGTCAAATGTCTGTTAAATAAATTTAAAATGTACAAAGTAAAAATACATTAACAGTAAATCTGGGATGACATCAAATGGGTTATTGGGTGGCAGACTGAGAGCTTAGAGCCCAGATAATCCAAGTGGTGTTTGGGATGAGGGCAAAGTTACAGGACCCACAGCTGCTCACAGGGCAGAATAGCTGTTTGCCATTGTTGTTTGACAAATTGTCTTGCTTGAGCTTTGATCTGGGCAGATAATGTGGGTCTACAGCTAAAGCACAGCAAGCTTATAACAGTGTGGCAGTAAGCTAGTTGAGTTTTTATTATAATCCAGGAGTTTTTGTGGTCAGAAGTTTCTCTTGGCTGCTATTTCAATTTTGTAATGCCAAAGGACAATCTATTGAGAGAGTGCTCTAGTCAATCAAAATTCTGTATAGCCTGCAAATGGATATTTTTTTTAGATCTGTGAGAAAACAAGTAGGGTATTGGGCTCTGTATCCCATCTAGTTGTGAAATGGGAGGAGCCCAATTCAAACCTGTGGTGTAATGTAGGAATGACCCAGCTGGATATCAGTACAGTAATTAAAAGTTTTAGTTCCAAATTCAAATGCAAGAATTTCTTTCAGTGAATTAAGCTATACTGTCTATGTTGACCTGTCAAGAGTTTTGACAGCCATTGTGTGCCAATGATGGTACGGCGTATTGGCAACCTGTTCATAT
Source organism: Hemitrygon akajei (assembly GCF_048418815.1). Lineage (NCBI taxonomy): Eukaryota > Metazoa > Chordata > Chondrichthyes > Myliobatiformes > Dasyatidae > Hemitrygon > Hemitrygon akajei. The sequence continues at coordinate 3,850,120 of NC_133142.1, read as the reverse complement.
TATAACATCCAAATGATTTTTTTTAACATTATCATTTACCTTTTAGACTACAAGATGTACATTTTTTCCCCAAGAAAATATTTCCATAAACAAGCCATTGACTCTTGATTAATGTATATAATGGCTATAGCTGGTAAATATCAGCTCTGTAATGAAATTCATAGTTATTGTGAACCTTTGTTGTTATACCCTATTCCAAAAATGCATTTAGTGCTGATCAGTCCTTGTAGTTGTTGCAATGATGTTTTTCCTGAAAATATTACTTCCCATTCTCCTTTACTCTCCTCTCCTTTCTCTTCCACACTGGCATCGTCTAATTAGCATTACCAAGTTACTCCTTATCTGTTCTCTTCATGTTACCAATTCCTTTATTCAATCTGATCAGTTTGACCAATCAGCTTGCTTCCCCTAGCATTCTGGTTCAAATTTTATACATTGCCTGGTGCCTAGCCCAAAATTTCTGTAGCTTTCCTCTCAAAATGAATTTCAGGGTCGTATAAGATGACATATATGTATTTGATAATAAATTTACTTTGAACTTTGAATTTCTTTCCTTAGCCTCTTTGACCACCCTCCTTAATTCCTCCTTCCTTTCAGTCTAGGTCTGAAACATCGACTTTCTTACCTTCCATAGATGCTGCTTGGCATGCTGAGTTCTTCTAACATTTTGTGTGTGTTACTCACAAGGTCTAACCTCTTTTCTTCCTGTCAAAGATCCAAGTAAATTCATTATCAAAATACATATATGTCACTTTGAGATTCATTTTCTTGCAGGCATTCAGAAGAAAATAAAGATATTTAAAGGATTTCTTTAAAACAACTTTCTTTGACCATGCTTGGGTTCATGTCTAATATCACCTATGTGACTTGCCATCAATTTATTTTTATTCAACATCAAGTGATGTAGCATGGGATGTTTCTACCAGCTAGGAAACGTGCTGTATGAATAGAGTTATTGACAACACATCTGAAAGCATATATGTTGAATATGGGTTTATGCCTTGGAAAAAATACTACTTTGAACAGAATATTCATTTTATTATAGGATAGCAGCAATAAGCAGCCAGAGCATGGGAACTGAGTCCCGAGTGTTTTCAAATACAGTTTGCGAAGAATATTGATTGGTACAACTTTCATTGTAAAACAGGTCTGGCACCATACACTTCTCTACTGACACCATCAACCAACTCTGCTTCCACTCCAGTGAAACTACAGGCAGCCACTGCTTTAGCCCAAGTAGCCAATGGAATTGGACTTCCTGCATCGGTGAGTCCTTCTGTAAGAACTTATAATAATTGCATCTGTTGGTTATAATGATATAAGTATATTGCCTTGTACAGCTAAGCTGCAGCATCGGAAACATTTCTCACAGATCAGCTGCACTTGTCCTGGTGCATTATAATATGCTGTTGGCTCCCTAAATTTGGAAATTCTTAGTTCCTCAATCTGAATCTGAATCTGAAAAACAGATCCCTCTTGCTGGAGGAAAGAGCTGAAGGAATTCACCAGGTCACGCAGCATCAATGGTGGAAAACAGACAATCAACATTTTGGGTCATGACCCTTCATCTGGGCCAGTCTTTTTCTTTCTGCTAATGCTACCTGACCTATTAAGTTCCTCCAGCTTTTGGTGGTTGCTCCAGATTTCCAACATCTGCTGTCTCTTGTGTCTTCCTCTTGATATGCTATGCAAAGGCTGGAGGAATGTTACTGTGCCTTAAAATCTGATATTGACTTCCAAGCCAGTAACATCATGAAGGATCCCACCCACTCTTCCTACAAACTGTTTGACCCACTCCCATCAGGGAGGAGGCTACATAGCATCCACACCAGGACCACCAAACTCAAAAAGAGACTTTGCCCAAACAGTAAGGCTGATCAACACCTCCGTCCGCTAGCCCACCCCTCCACACCCCCAACCCCCAACTTTATCATTTCCTGTCTGTCACCTTATATGCAGATACCCCTGTGCCTAGTGTCACTTTATGGACCTACAATCAATGTATGTATTTATATTTATTGTGTTTTTATTGAAGTGTTCTGTATCTCATTGTATTTTTTTTTGTGCTGCATCGGATCCAGAGTAACAATTATTTCATTCTCCTTTACACTTGTGTACTGGAAATAACATTAAGCAATCTTGATCTTGAATATGATGTTGTTATTATATAAAGTGGCTAATACACAGGCATTTAATTTTAAGGTGATTGGAGGAAAGTTTAGGGAGATGTCAGAGGGAAGTTTTGTTTTACAAAGAATGGTGTGTGTGTGGGGGGGGGGGGGGGACATGCAGCCAGGGCTGTGGTAGAGGCACATGCATTAGAAACATTTAAGAAACATTTGTGTAGGCACATGGATGATAGAAAAATGGAGGGCTATGTGGGAGGGAAGGGTTAGATTTATCTTGGTGTCGGGTTAAAAGGTCGGCACAAATTCTTGGGCTGAAGGGCCTGTACTGTGCTGTAATGTTCTAACTGTTCAAGATGTGAGTAATTGAGGTAATAATTAGGTTTCGTGGTTTTATTTAAGTTCCAGAATTTGAAATGGAATTCAAGTGCCCCAGCTGTTTTTGTGAGATCCAAGCAGCCTGATTCAAAGGCGCTAGGCTCTGGTGCTTATCCAGTGCCTCCATTACCTTGCTCTATCTGTGTCTCATTCGGATGACCAGCACGTGAAAGAGAATAGCACGGTGCCTCGTAGTGCATTCCCACACAGGCTTTCAGGCAACCACCACTAGGTGGTAAAGAAGGGATAGATTGATCTTGGAAGGTCGGCACAACATTGTGGGCAGAAAGGTCTTTATTGTGCTGTACTGTTCTGTGTTCTTAACAATCCTTGTCATTTTCACCAAATTGCAATTGGTTATGTAGTTTACTTGCAGAGAGCGTCTATAATGGATCTTACAATGCTAAAATAGAGTGATATGGTAATATGTAGTATAGGTTCATAGTCTGTTAGATTTGAGAACAAAAAACAATGCCAAGTACTTTATTCTCTGTAATAAAGATGCTGCACAAATCCTATTGTAGGAGGGTGAAATCTTCCAATGGTTGTGTCGCTTGTACCTTTTAGAAATGTCCTGTAGTGGATTTGCCCAGTTTTTAAAAAAAATATATCAGCCAATTTTTTTGGATCTATTCTCCCTTTTCCAAAGTAATTGCAACGTGTTCGCTCTGTTTGGTTATCTGCTGTGCAAATCTAAAGCTGAATACATGACCGGTTATCTTTGGTGTAAATTCAACTCTGAATACTTAGCCAGTAATCTTTTGTGCAAATTCAAACCTGAATACTTAACTGATATTTTTTTTAATACAATTCCTTAGAAACAGGATGCATCTTCTGTGCAACCAAAGCCAACCACCAGGAAGGAAGCCAATCAGTGGTATGATGTTGGCGTATTTAAAACTACAAGCACTGTAGTGGTTTCCTATTATTTGCCTGCAGAGGGCTCCCAAGGAGAAGAGGTAAGATGTGACTATAAATCATTTTTGTTTGAGCTAGTTTTCTAAGCACCACATCACTTCCTTATCCCTGCCAGAAATACTGACCATCTTTAGTGGCATATTTCAAGTATGAAGCAGATCAGGGGCTGGTTGTCCTCATCTAATGCTCCAAAATGTTTCTACTGTACAAGACAGAAGTCAGGGATACTGTCCTATTTTCTGGATAAAACTCAGGTTAAGCACCATCCAGGCAATTGGAGACCATTCTGTGTGATGGTCCCACATCCACCACTCCAGACATTCATTTCCTACGTCAACAAAGCATAGTGACATTGTGCACCTTTATAAAGGTGCATTGCATTTCCTCACCTAGGCTATTCCAGCTGCTCCAAGACACAATGAAGACAAGCTTGGCAGGTGCATGGTGTAGGGTATTTAATATTTCAGTAATATTGTAAATATATTGTTTGGTTCAGCATTGTTTGTTATTTACATAGTTCATTGTGGGTTATATGTAAACGTATGTCATTACACCACTAAGCCATGTGTGCGCACCTCACTAAAGTAAAAAAATGATGCAGACATGCGCCTCCTAGCTCTGCATTTTTCTTTCAATTAGATTTATGTTTTGGAGTTATAAAACATAACAGTGCCGATGAAGAAGTTTGAGATGTTTGAGATGAACTTGAACATCTCAAGTTTGAGATGAACAAGCCTAAGATGTTTGAGTTACAGAAAAAGGCACAGCATGTGCTTCAGGAAGGGACAGAGACGGTCGAGTTTAAAAAAAGGCAGCAAACAGGTATAATTCACGGGGTCATAAACAGTCAGCGGGTGCTAATAATAATAAATAAATAAGCAGAAATGGCTGGCCGCATTAGAAAGATAGATGTATTTGATTGCTCAAAAGATAACTGGATATTGTATACTGAGCAAATTGAGCAATATTTTGAAGCAAATGAAATCGCCAGTGAAAAGTGAGTGCCAGTGTTACTGAGTGCATTCGGTGGAAAGGCATACAGTTTGCTTAGAAGTTTGACTGTTCCAACCACACCAGCCAAAATTATGTTTGCTGATGTCATGAAAGGGCATTTAGAACCATTCCCATTGTTGGCTTACAAAACACTTATGGTTTCATAAGCAAAATCAAAAGGAAGGGGAGTCCATTTCAGTGTACGTGGTTGAATTGAAGAAATTGAGCATTGTCAGTTCAGTGATGGGCTTGATGCACTGAGAGATCATTTAGATTATGGAATCTTACAAGAAAGCACTCAGAAATGGCTTCTAACTGAAGCACAGTTTACATGTAATGCCCTGGTTAAGATTTCTACTGCTATGCTGTAGGTATTTTATCTTAGCAGTTGCTGCAAAAGCAGTATGTCCTGCAGTACATTGTTTTTGTTTTGGCCAAAGATAAGAAGCCCTGTTGTTCAACTTAAGAATGTTGCGTCAGCCAATTAGGATAGTGGGATTGGGAGAAAGTTCTAGAGAGAGCAGGGCGGAGAGAGATTTGTGACAGACAGTGGTCTGTTTAGGGGCCTTTTTGGTGGGAGCTGTGGAGAGGACAGGAGGGAAAATGCTGCAGAATACCGTGGCAAGGAGAGTCCCTGTTGCAAGAAGTGCTTTGCAGATGAATGGCTGTAAGAAGGAAAGTCAATACTCCTGAGAGAGAAAGGGAGAGCATGCCAGCTTGTTCAACATGGTTTTTGAGGGGAGTTCAAAAAGATGGCGAGTGTTTTCATGCAAACCATGGGTACACCCCCAAATAACCAGTTTTGGAAGATATAGTTCCTGTTTTGTTGAACCCCAAATCATACACACCCTAGATGTATATTGTTTATGAAAGGTGGCCTTCTCACCGCTGAGTCACATACTGTTGGCAGAGCTGGCTAACGAGCCAAATCTGTATATGAGCCCGGTTAGAGGGTTACATACATTTAAAAGAGTAGTTGAAATCATTGTTTCAATGGAAACCTCGGAGAGGTAATTGCAAGATCTAAACAGAAACGTGCCTAGCTGAACAGATTGTGTTAGCAATGTGGCAGGGGCTCACACACGCCAGGCCAAAGCAGATTTAAAGTGAAACTTGCAGAAGATGCAACAAAGTAAGGAACATACAAAGAGCAGACAAAAATAAATGGACTACACAGGGAAGAGAAAAGGATAAAAACTGGACTATCAGTTACAAAAAGAGCATTAATCTGCATGCTGTTGATGAAGAATCTGATAATGGCACAGAACTGGGTAGCCATGAGATTGACAACATGAAAATTTAACATTAGACAGGCAATATGGCTTACACCAGAGGTAAACAGCAAATACGTTAAAATGGAATTGGACACCGACTTGACTGTTTCAGTCATTCCACCAAATGAATTTGAATGGCATTTCAAGGATACTGAACTGAAGCCTGCAGATATCCAGCTAAGAACTTATACTGGAGAAAAGATAACTCCAGTGGGAATGACATTTGTAACAGTGAAATACAGCAACCAGCAAGCCACATTGGGCTTATGTGTGGTAAAAGCAGGAGGACCAACATTGTGGAGCCATGAGTGGCTGAGGCTACTACAACTTGATTGGAGATCCATCTGCATGCCATATCCCCTGCAATAGAGTCAACTGAAAGTGAATTTGAGAAAGGCACTGGATGATGCCTATCTGGTTCCTTATACCATCCAAGCTAAGTTAGCTGGTGAGCTGAATTGCAAGGAGACTGAAGGAATTCTTTCCAAAGTTGATTGAAGCCTATGGGCAAGAAAATAGTTCCTGTAGCCAAGGAGAATGTGTCTCTATCAGGATCCATGGTGATTTTAAGGTCACCATCAACCCAGTACTGAAAGTAGATAAATGCCCTCTGCCTAGGACAGAGGATATCTTTATAAGACTTTCTGGAAGAAACACTTCAGCAAAGTGGACTCAGCTGAGGCCTACCCAGTCACTCAGTGTTACCTCGATGACATCATTGTTCCCAGTGAGGATGACAAGAAACATCTCAAATCTCAAGGCGGTGTTAAAACTCAGACCATGATGCGACAGATGTGAATTCTTTAAACCAAGCACGACTTACTGTAGTCACAGCATTGATGCAAAAGGATTTCACAATTGTATTGTGCTGAGAAAATTTAAACAGTGGTGGATGGTGTAAGGTCACAGGACATATCACGGTTGTGGTCCTTTTTTTTGGATTTGTCAATTACTACAACAGGTTCCTGCCAAACTTGACTATTGTGCTCCACCCTTTGAACTTGTTACTAGATCTGGAAGAAATGGCAATGGACAAAAGACAAAGGAAGTTGTGATGTCAAACATGATCCACGCCATTCAATGAAGCTTGCCTGTGATGCCTTGCCTTACAGTATAGGTGCAGTCATGACGCACATTATGAATGAGCCCCCACCCCTATAACTTTGCGTGACATTCCCTTACCGCTGCAGAGAAAAATTACGCACAGATTGACAGAGAGGCCTTGAGTCTGGGGTGTATAACGTTTCAACCAATATCTTGTGTGGGAGAGAGTTTACCTAACTACTGATCATCAACTATTGGTGTCCATTTTCAACCCACTGAAGGGTGTTCCACTAACAGCATCAGCATGAATGCGGAGATGGGCTCTGATTCTTGGAGGACACATTACAAGAGGACAACAAATTCAATTCAAGAGGATGACAAATCATGGAAATGCTTTTGGATTGTCCTGTTTACCTTTGGAAAAGAAAATACCTGAAAAATTTACAAAAGTGAGCACTCATCATGACGTATTCTCAAAAGTCTATAACAGCAGAGATAACCCAAAAGGAAACCAGAAAAGACCCCCACTGTCTCAGCTCTACAAGGCAACCCAAAATACTGGAATGTGTAGCAGAAATTCCTGTGCCCCCATTTTATTTTACCAGCATCAGGATGAACTTGCCCTTGAAGGAGGTGACCTTGCATGCGGTTTGAGGGTTGTTGTACCATCAAGTTGAGAGCTAAGTTGTTGGAAGAGCGATATGCCAATCATCTAGATGTGGTCAAAGTGAAAACATTGGCTTGAAGGGTTGTCTGGTGGCCTTGGCAGGTCAGCAGGTAGAGCAGCTTGCCATGCACTGTTTGGAATGGCAACATATTCAGAAGATGCTAAGAGCATCTTGGAGAAGAAAGGTGTCAGAACCACTTCCTGCAGTCCCAGGGCTGTCCTACATCCACCACAGAGGAGGCCCCAGAACTTGAGATTGTTTCACAGCCACAAGTCTCTCCTGTCATAGAAACATAGAAAATGGGTACAGGAGTAGGCCATTCGACCCTTCGAGCCTGCACCGCCATTCTGTATGATCATGGCTGATCATCCAACTCAGAACCCTGGACCTGCTTTCTCTCCATACCCCCTGATCCCTTTAGCCACAAGGGCCATATCTAACTTCCTCTTAAATATAGCCAATGAACCGGCCTCAACTGTTTCCTGTGGCAGAGAATTCCACAGATTCACCACTCTCTGTGTGAAGAAGCTTTTCCTCATCTCGGTCCTAAAAGGCTTCCCCTTTATCCTTAAACTGTGACCCCTCGTTCTGGACTTCCCCAACATCGGAAACAATCTTCCTGCATCTAGCCTATCCAATCCCTTTAGAATTTTATACGTTTCAATAAGATCCCCCCTCAATCTTCTAAATTCCAGTGAGTATAAGCCTAGTCGATCCAGTCTTTCTTCATATGAAAGTCCTGCCATCCCAGGAATCAGTCTGGTGAACCTTCTCTGTACTCCCTCTATGGCAAGAATGTCTTTCCTCAGATTAGGGGATCAAAACTGCACACAATACTCTAGGTGCGGTCTGGTCAAGCAGAGTGATCCCTCCTTGTCAGAAAGATGATATCCCACAATAGTAAAAAATCCTCCACGGCGATCAAATCCTTAGGCCTAAATGGGACATTTTAATTTTTAAAATGCTGTGAATATGTGCGTGTCTACACGCATGAATAAATACATGCATACATACATAGTGTCTTGATCCCCCACAACTATTTTCACATTTTACTGTCTCATTTTCTAAATTTAAAATATTATTGAAGTAATTTTAAGCTAATCTACAAAATATTGTGCATCATGTCAAATCAAAAGAAAATTCTAAAATCAGTCAACAATGTACTAAAATTAAAATACGATTGTGAGGCTAAAAAGGTATTCATCCCCTTTGTAATTGCTATACTAACTTTCCTCATATGCAATATATACGGTATTATCTTACCAACTCACACAATTTTTGATGTAGAAAATTGGAGGATCACCTGTTTTCAGTAAATCCCCCCTCCCTCTGTAAAGTCCAACAGTGTGGCAGATTTTCAACAAACCAAACTAAAATGAAGTCAAAAGAACATTCAAGACAAGTCAGGGAAATGATAATAGAGAAGCACAAATCTGGGGAAGGATACAAGACCATCTCAAAGGCACTGAACATGCCACAGAGCTCAGTGCAGTCCATCATGAAAACGTGGAAAAAATATAAAACCATAGACACACTGCTTGGGCCAGGCTGCCCCTCTAAACTTAGTCACTGGGGAAGAACAGCACTTATAAGAAGGCTACTGTGACACCAAAAGTCACTCTTGAGAGAGCTGCAGAAGTCAGTAGGTGCAACTGGAGTTGATGTTCATGGCTCCACAAACGCTTAAGGCCTTGCACAAATAGAGTATTTATGGAAGAGAGACAAAGGAAGAAGCCCTGGCTAATAAAAAAAATCTTTGCCCGGAAAGACTTTGTAAAGTGTCACTTAGAAGATACTGTAAAGTTGTAGAGTAAGGTCATGTGGTTGGATGACTAAAGTGGATCTTTTTGGACTTTCACTAAACGATACATGTGGCATAAATCTAATACTGTGCATCAGCCAAGTAACACCATCCCTGATGTAAAGTATAGTGAAGATGGCATCATGTTATGGGGATTTTTTTCAGCAGCATGTACTGGAAATTTGGTCAGGATTGATGGGAAGATGAATAGTGCTAAATACAGAGAGCTCCTGGTAAAAACTTGCTAGAAAGCTTAATCCAGAGAAGGAAGTTCATCTTTCAGCAGGACAGTGACAGAACAACCATGGAGTGGCTTCAAATGAAGAAAATTGATGTCCTTTAGTGGTCCAGTCAGAGTTTTACCCTTAGCCCGATCGAACATCTCTGGTAAGACCTCAAGATTGCTGTCCACTGCCACTCTCCAAATAACCTGGCACAGCTTGAGCAATTTTGCAAGGAGGAATGGGCAAATCTTGTTCCATCGTGTTGTGTCAAGCTAATAGAGACTTACCTAAAAACATTACTGGCTATAATAGTTGCTTGAGGTGGTTCAACTAAGTACTGAGCAAAGGGAGATAATACTTTTAACAGCTGATAATTCAATTTTTATCATGCTGTTTTTTGAGCTCTACTGTGAAAAAAGGAGCATGTGATTCACAAATACAAATTGTCAGTTAAATTGATCAAAATCCCTGGTGGTAATACTCATTTAAAAAAATGTGAACATATGGTTGGTGGTTGAATATTTCGACAAGGTACTGTATAGTTGAAACGCATTCTATATTGAGCTGGAGTTATAACTAAGCAGTGAGAAGTGTGTATTTAATATTATAGCAATATTTTTGAGTTATATTGTTTGGTTAAGTATTCTTTGTTGTTTACATAGTTTATTACTAGTTATATGTAAAAGAGTGTGAATGTGCTACGTCATTATGCCACTATGTCAGGTGTATGCACCTCACTAAAGTAAAAATTGAAGTAGACACACATCTCCCTGCTTTGCGTTTTCATTCAATTAGTTTATGTTTTGGAGTTACAAAACATAACACATGGGTACCACCACCTGCAGGTTCCCATAATACATAGGAGCCAAGTTAGACCATTTAGCCCATCGAGTCTGCTCTGCCACTCCATCATGGCTAATTTATTATCCTCTCAACCCTATTTTCTTGATTTATCCCTGTAACCTTTGACACTAATCAAGAACCTACTGCTTTAAAAATACCCAATGACCTGGGCTTCACAGCTGTCTGTAGCAATGAATTCACAGATTCACCACCCTCTGGCTAAATAAATTCTTCTTCATCTGTGTTCTAAAGGGGACACCCTTGTATTCTGAAGTAGTGCCCTATGATCTCTGTCTCAGAGGCTGATGTTAGACTCTTTAAAGAGAGTGAACCCTCGCAAGGCAGAAGGTCCTGATGGAGTACCTGGTAAGGTTCTGAAAACCTGTGCCAACCAACTAGTGGGAGTATTCAAGGACATTTTCAACCTCTCAATGCTACGGGCAGAAGTTCCCACTTGCTTCAAAAAGGCAACAATTATACCAGTGCCTAAGTAGAATAACATGGGCTGCCTTAATGACTATCGCCCGGTAGCACTCACATCAACAGTAATGAAATGCTTTGAGAGGTTGGTTATGACTAGACTGAACTCCTGCCTTAGCAAGGACCTGGACCCATTGCAATTTGCTTATTACCACAATAAGTCAACGGCAGACGTAATCTCAATGGCTTTTCACACAGCTTTAGACCACCTAGACAACACAAACACCTACGTCAGGATACTGTAGCTCAGCATTTAATACCATCATTCCCACAATCCTGATTGAGAAGTTGCAGAACCTAGGCCTCTGTACCTCCTCTGCAATTGGATCCTCGACTTCCTAACCGGAAGACCACAGTCTGAGTGGATTGGTGATAACATATTCTCCTCGCTGACGATCAACACTGGCGCACCTCAGGGGTGTGTGCTTAGCCCACTTCTCTACTCTCTATATACACATGACTGTGTGGCTAGGCATAGCTCAAATACCATCTACAAATTTGCTGACGATATAACCATTGTTGGTAGAATCTCAGGTAGTGACGAGAGGGCTTACAGGAGTGAGATAATGCCAACTAGTGGAATGGTACCACAGCAACAACCTGGCACTCAACGTCATTAGGACGAAAGAGCTGATTATGGACTTCAGGGAGGGTAAGATGAAGGAGCACATACCAATCCTCATAGAGGGATCAGAAGTGGAGAGAGTGAGCAGCTTCAAGTTCCTCGGTGTCATGATCTCTGGGGATCTAATGTGGTCCCAATTTATCGATGTAGTCATAAAGAATGCAAGACAGCAGCTATACTTTATTAGGAGTTTGAAGAGATTTGATATGTCAACAAATAACCATATAGCAATTACAGCACGGAAATAGGCCATCTCGGCCCTTCTAGTCCGTGCCAAACGCTTACTCTCACCTAGTCCAACTGACCCACACTCAGCCCACAACCCTCCATTCCTTTCCTGTCCATATACCTATCCAATTTTACTTTAAATGACAATACCGAACCTGCCTCTACCACTTCTACTGGAAGCTCGTTCCACACAGCTGCCACTCCTCTGAGTAAAGAAATTCCCCCTCGTGTTACCCTTGAACTTTTGCCCCCTAAATCTCAACTCATGTCCTCTTGTTTGAATCTCCCCTACTCTCAATGGAAAAAGCCTATCCACATCAACTCTATCTATCCCCCTCATAATTTTAAATACCTCTATCAAGACCCCCCTCAACCTTCTACACTCCAAAGAATAAAGACCTAACTTGTTCAATCTTTCCCTGTAACTTAGGTGCTGAAACCCAGGTAACATTCTAGTAAATCTTCTCTGTACTCTCTCTATTTTGTTGACATCTTTCCTATAATTTGGTGACCAGAACTGTACACAATACTCCAAGTTCGGCCTAACCAATGCCTTGTACAATTTTAACATTACATCCCAACTCCTATATTTGATGCTCTGATTTATAAAGGCCAACATACCAAAAGCTTTCTTCACCACCCTATCCACATGAGATTCCGCCTTCAGGGAACTATGCACCATTATTCCTAGATCACTGTGTTCTACTGCATTCTTCAATGCTCTACCATTTACCATGTATGTCCTATTTGGATTATTCCTATTAAAATGTAGCACCTCACACTTAGCATTAAACTCCATCTGCCATCGTTCAGCCCACTCTTCTAACTGGCCTAAATCTCTCTGCAAACTTTGAAAACCTACTTCATTATTCACAAAATACACTCAAAAACTTCTATAGTTGTACCATGGAAGCATTCTGACAGGCTGCATCACTGTCTGGTATGGAGGGACTACTGCACAGGACCGAAAGAAGCTGCAGAAGGTTGTAAGTCTGGTCAGCTCCATCTTGGGCACTAGCCTACAAAGAACCCAGGACATATTCAGGGAGCAGTGTCTCAGAAAGGCAGCATCCATTATTAAGGACCAGCACCCAGGGCATGCCCCTTTCTCACTGTTACCATCAAGTAGGAGGTACAGAAGCCTGAAGGCACACACTCAGCGATTCAGGAACAGCTTTTTCCCTTTTGCCATCCCATTCCTAAATGGACATTGAAGCTTTGGACACTACCCCACTTTTTTTCAATATACAGTATTTCTGTTTTTGCACATTTTAAAATATCTATTCAAATTATGTAATTGGTTTACTTGTTTATTTATAATTGTGTTTATTTTATTTATTATTATGATTTTTCTCTCTCTTCTAGATTATGTATTGCTTTGAACTGCTGCTGTTAAGTTAATAAATTTCACATCACATGCTGGTGATAATAAATCTGATTCTGATTCTCTGGTCTTGGACTCCACCACTATAGGGAACATTTTCTCCACTTCCAATCTATCTAGGTCTTTCAATATTCATTGAGATCCCTCGTTGTTCTTCTAAGCCCCAGAGCTATCACATACTCATCAAACATTAACTCTTTCATTCCCAGAATCATTCTTGTGAACCTCCTCTAAATCCTCTCCAATACCAGCACATCTTTTCTTGGATAAGGGGCCCAAAACTGCTCATAGTACTCCCAAGTGTGGTTTGAACAATGCCTTATAAAGCTTTTAATACTAACGTTGCATTTGCCTTCCTTAACACCAACTGAACTTGCAAGTTAACATTCAGGGAATCCTGCACAAGGACTTCTAGGTCCCTTTGCAACTCTTGATTTCTGAATTCACTTCTCATTTAGAAGACAGTCTATGCCATTATTCATTCTACCGAAGTGCGTGACCATACAATTCCATATGCCACTACTTTGCCCGTTCTTCTAATCTGTTTAGGTCCTTCTGCAGAGTCCCAGCTTCATCAGCACTATTTTCATATCGTCTACAGACTTAGCCACAAGGCCATCAATTCTGTCATCCAAATCATTGACATATGACGTGAAAAGAATACCAACAACTGCAGAACACAACTTTATTCTCGCTCTTTTCCTTCTGCCAGTCAGCCAATATTCTATTCATGTTAGTATTTTTCCAGTAAAACCATGGGCTCTTACCTTGTTAACAGCCTCATTGTGTGGCATTTGTCAAAGGCCTTCTGTAAATCCAAATAAGAACATCTATTAACTCTCCTTTGTCCATCCTGCCTATTATTTTAACAAAGAATTCCAACAGATTTGACAGCGAAGATTACTGCTTAAGGAAAAAAATGCTGACTTAGGCTAATTTTATCATGTGCCTTCAAATTACCCAAAAACAACATCCTTAATAATGGATTTCAATATCTTATCAACCACTGAAGTCAGGCTAACAAGATTTTAAGAAGGCAGAGTTGAGAGACAAGAAATTAAACTGATCACACTTGCAATTTTCCAACCCTCCAGAACCATTCCAAAATCTAGTGATGCTTGAAAGATGACTACTTCTCTACAGTCTCATTAGTTACCTCTTTCAGAACTCTGGGGTGTAGTCAATCTGGTCCAGGTTATTTATCTACCTTCAGACCTTTCAGCTTCCCAAGTCCTTCTCCTTATTACTACCTGCCCCCTAATACTTTAGAATTTCTGACATTCTGCTGGTGTCTGCCACAGTGAAGACTGATGCAAAATACTTATGAAGTTTGTCCTCCACTTCTTTAGTTTCCCCACTCCCCCACTAACTCTCCAGCATCATTTTCCAAAGATCTGATATACACTCTCACCTCTCTTACTCTTTATATATCTGAAATATCTTTTGCTATCCTTTTTATATTATTGGCTAGCTTACCTTCACTTTTTCTTTTCTTACTGCTTTTTAGTTGCCTTCTGTTGGTTTTTAAAAGTTTCTCAATCTTCTAACTTCCCACTATTTTTTGCTCCATTATTTGCCCCCTCTTTGGCTTTTATGCTGTCTATGACTTCCCTTTGCCTCATCCTCCCTTTACAACACTATTTCTTTGTGATGAACCTACCCTGTGCCTTCTGAATTGCTCCCAGGAATTCCAGCCATTGCTGTTTTTCCGTTATCCCTGCTAGTGCCTCCTTCCAATCAACTTTGGTCAGCTCCTCTCTCATGCTCTATAATGCACTGTAACACTGATACATCTGATTTTAGCTTCTTCCTCTCAAACTACAGGATTTGCCAATCCAGAACACTCCACCATGATTCAATATGACTTGGGCCATCATATTTTAGAGTAGAATTTGCTATTCACCCATTGGTCTGTCCTTCATTCAATCATGGCTATTTTTGTTAAGCTCATTATTCTTCATAACTCTCAACCTGCTTATCATCAATAAACTATGCATTTCAGCCTTGTATGCACCTGATGACTTGGTTTTCACTGCCCTTCATGGCAACAGGCCCCACAGATTTACCACCTTCTGGCTGAAGAAGTTCTTCCTCATCTTGATTGTAAAGGAAGTCCAACTCCATTCAGACCTTCCTTCCTTGCTTTTGAGCTGCCCCTCTTCTGTAAGGTACTGGATCCTTTCCAGTTGCACTCTTAACTTGGATGTTTTATGTGACACCCTCCCCCCACCTTGTTCCCTTTAGTTGATCTTATTCTTCCACCAAATTGATTCACACTACAACTCTCGCCATTAAAGTTTATTCGTATTTGAATTACTGTCCCTAGAGTCTATACACATTTTCTTGAAGTCTTTCACTGCAGCTCTTCGTAACCACACTCAAGTTTAGTTGTCTGCAACTTTTCTTTTAACTTCTACCCCATGCATCCATTTTCACAATATTAAGATATTTTGGGAGAAAAAGGACTACTCTTGGTGTTAACTAGTAGCAAATGTCATAAAGACCTATTGCAACCTGTCTTATTTTGGTCCTTGTTAGATTCACAGGGTGGAATTTAATTCAACCTCAGTACTTTCCTTACACTGATACATACAGCTCTGATAATGCAGGTTGGAAGATGTTTGTATTTCACAGCCCGGCTTCCCGGTCATACTGATTTCCTGTGCCTGAGCCAATTTACCCATTTGGCTTGTCCAAATGGACATCATCCAGTTGGTAAATACTTTATCTGGCACTCAAACACTTAGTGAAACCTCAGACATCCATCAACAATTGAGCAAAGGAGGATGAGAGGTGACTTAATAGAGGTGTACAAGATTAGAAGAGGCATAGATAGACCTTTTCCCAGGGTGGAAATGGCTAATACAAGAAGGCATAATTTTAAGGTGTTTGGCAGAAAGTATAGGGGGGATATCACAGGTAAGTTCTTTACACAGAGAGTGGTGGGTGCATGAAACGCACTGCCAGGGGTGGTGGTAGAGGTGGATCCTTTAGGGGCATTTAAGAGACTCTCAGATGGGCACATGGAGGGTTATTTAAGAAGGAGGGTTAGATTGAATTTAGAGTAGGTTAAAAGGTTGGCACAACATGTGGGCCGAAGGGCCTGTACTGTCATATGCTGTTCTATGTTACTATGATTTACATACCATTAAATACAACTTACTTTCTAGCATCACCACTTCGAGTTTTACCCTATACAGTATCATCACTCTCCATCTTTTTCCTTGATTTTGGCTTTTACGTTTCTTTGTAAAGTGTACTGCAGTTCTGTCTACTCTTTTAGCCCGTGATCAGTCCCACTCCTCTTACTATCTGTTCTCTATTTATTGCCCTTTTAAATTATGTATTCTCATACTTTCTCTTTGACCTGATTCCCATTTTCACTTCTGCTCTAAGCTTCCCATATTAACCCTAGTTTTCATCTTAACAACTGTCTTACATCTAGAACATAGAGCATAGTACAGTACACCACAGAAACAGGCCCTTCAGCCCACAATGTTGTGCAGAACCAATTAAATTAGTAATCAAATGGGCAACTAAACTAATCCCCTTTGACTACATAATGTCCATATCCTTCCGTTTTCCTCATATTCATGTGCCTATCTAAACATCTATTAAAATTCTGTAATGTATCTGCCTGTATCATCACTTCAGGCTGCATATTTCAGACACCCAACAATGTGCGTATTAAAAAAAGAATTGCTCCTCACATCTCCTTTGAAATCATCCCCTCTCACTCTAAATGCACACCCTTTGGTATTAAACATTACAATGCCAGGAATAAGATGCTGTCTGTCTACTTTATCTATGCCTCTCATAATTTTATAAACCTCTTGTCAGATCTCTCCTCGGTCTTCACAGCTCCAGAGAAAACAACCCAAGGTTGTCCAACCTCTCATTTTAACACATGCTCCCTAATCCAAGCAGCATCCTGATAAAAGCCTCGACTTCCTTCATATAATGGGGAGACCAGAAATGTATGCAATACTCTAGGTGCAACCAAGCTAAAGTTTCATAAAGATGCAACTTAACTTCCTGACTTTTAAACAGTGCCTTAACTAAAAATAGCAAGCATGCCATATGCCTATTTAACCATTCTAAGAAACTGTGTAGCCATTTCAAGGAGCTTTGAATTTGGAATTCAAGATCCCTATGGTCATCAACACTTTTAAGGGTTTTGCTCTTAATAGTGTACTCTCTCTTTACATATGACTATCAAAATGCAACACTTCACATTTGGTCAGGTTAAACTCCATCTGGCATTTCTCAACCCATATTTGCACCTGATCTATATCCTGCTGTATTATTTGCCAGTCAAATATGCTATCCACAACACCACCAATCTGCAAATTTACTAATCCACTCATCTACATTTTCATCCAGGTTATTTATACATCCCAAAGAGTATTCTAAAGGCAAGATGACAGAACCGTGACTAATAAGGGAAGTCAACACCACCACAAAAACCAAAGAGAGGGCATATAATAGAGCAAAAATTAGTAGGAAGTTAGGAAGGATTAGGAAGCTTTTAAATACCATAGAAGGCAACTAAAAAAAGTCATTAAGAAGGTAAAGATGGAATACAAAAATAAGCTAGCCAATAATATTAAAGAAACCAAAGGTTTCTTCAGATGCATAAAGTATAAAAGAGAGGCGAGAGTGGATATCGGATCACTGAAAAACGATGCTAGAGAGTTAGTATTGGGGGACAAAGAAATGGCTGAAGAACTGATTAAGCATTTTGCACCAGCTTTCACTGTGGAAGACACCAGCAGTATAGTGGAAGCTCCAGGTGTCAGAGTCATGAAATTACCATTACTAAGAAGAAAAGGTCTGAAAGTAGATAAGTCACTTGGACAAGGTGATGTACACCCCAGTGTCTAAAAGAGGTTGCTGAAGAGATCATGGAGGTATTAGTAATGATCTTTCAAGAACCGCTAGATTCTGGGGTGATTCCGGAAGACTGGAAAATTGCAAATGTCAGTCCACACTTCAAGAAGGGAAAGATGCAGTAAGACAACAATAGGCCAGCTAGTCTGATTTTGGTGGTTAGGAAGATGTTGGGAGTCCATTATTAAGTATGAGGTCTCAGGGTACTCGGAGGCACATGATAAAATTGCTGTAGTCAGCATGGTTTCCTCAAGGGAAAATCTTGCCTAGCAAATCTGTTGGAATTCTTTGAAGAAATAACAAGCAGGATAGACAAAGGAGAATCAGTTGATGTTGTGTACTTGGATTTTCAGATGATATGAAGATGGATGGAGAGGCAGGTAGTTTTGAGAAAGTAGAGAGGCTACAGAAGGGCTTAGACAACCAGCAGATTAACCTTTAGGGAATCCTGCACAAGAACTCCTAAGTCCCTTTGTATCTCAGTTTTTTGTATTTTCTGTCCATTTAGAAAATAGTCAAGCATTTCATTTCTTCTACAAAAATGCATGACCATACACTTCCCGACACCATATTTCATCTGCCATTTCTTTACCCATTCTCCTAATCTGTGTTATCCTTCTGTATCCTCTCTACTTCCTCAAAACTACCTGCCCTTCCTATGACATGATTTGTCCCACACAAAGGCATGCTGGCTCTCCCTAATTAGGCCATGGTTTTCCAAATGCTCATGAATTCTATCCCTAAGACTTCTTTCTAGTAAGATCCTACCACTGATATGAGATTCACTGGTCCATAGTTTCCAGGATTATCTCTGGTTCCCTTCTTGCATAATAAAACAACTTTAACTACTTCTCACTCCTCCAGGACCTCGCCTGTGACTAGAGAGACAAAGACATTGGTCAATGCCCCAGCAATCTCTTTATCTCTCTTAATTACCACGGGTATATCAGACCCTGGGGACTTACCTCTTTCTATTCAATCTTGACTCTATTGTCTATAGAATTCTGTTGAGATTTTACCTAGATTGTACAAAGTCATGCCTCTATGGACTGCCCATTGTTTGATTTGTTTTCAGCCACTGAATTTGACTTTTTCCCTCAAATGTCCTTTTCTTCCCGATTATGATCATTGTTTTTTTTAAAGATTTGAATCTAGCAATGCTTTATTCTACATTTAGCCAAATCATTATGAACAGGCAGAAGAATGGTGGTAATTGGGGATCAAAGGTTAGATGTTTTCCTGATAACTAAACTCGGACTACAACTACTGCCATCTTCAGAAGTTTTCTGATGACTCTGCCATAGATGGATACATCAGCAAGGGAGATGAGGCGGAGTACAGGGCTTCGGTGGGAAACTTTGTCACATGGTGTGAGCAGAATCATCTGTAGCTTAATGTGAAAAAGACTTAAGGAGCTGGTGGTGGACCTGAGGAGGGCTAAGGCACCGGTGACCCCTATTTCCATCCAAGGGGTCAATGTGGACATGGTGGAGGATTACAAATACCTGGGGATACGAATTGACAATAAACTGGACTGGTCAAAGAACACTGAGGCTGTCTGCAAGAAGGATCAGAGCCATCTATTTCCTGAGGAGACTGAGGTCCTTTAACATCTGCCGGACGATGCTGAGGATTTTCTACGAGTCTGTGGTGGCCAGTGCTATTATGTTTGCTGTTGTGTGCTGGGCAGCAGGCTGAGGGTAGCAGACACCAACAGAATCAACAAACTCATTCGTAAGGCCAGTGATGTTGTGGGGGTGGAACTGGACTCTCTGACGGTGGTGTCTGAAAAGAGGATGCTGTCCAAGTTGCATGCCATCTTGGACAATGTCTCCCATCCACTTCATAATGTACTGGTTAGGCACAGGAGTACATTCAACCAGAGACTTATTCCACCGAGATGCAACACTGAGCGTCATAGGAAGTCATTCCTGCCTGTGGCCATCAAACTTTACAACTCCTCCCTCGGAGGTCAGACACTCTGAGCCAATAGGCTGGTCCTGGACTTATTTCCACTTGGAATAATTTACTTATTATTTAATTATTTATGGTTTTATATTGCTATATTTCTACACTATTCTTGGTTGGTGCGACTGTAACGAAACCCAGTTTCCCTCAGGATCAATAAAGTATGTCTGTCTGTCTGTCTATTGTAACTGTGGGAGACGTTCAGACAGCATCTGTAGAAAGAGAAAGAGTCAACATTGTAAGAACTAATAGAACTAGCAGAATTCTAATTTCTCCATAATTTGCTTTTGTGCATTTTCTCCACATGATAGCCTTCAGAATATGAGTGGATCCAAAACCCTTGCCCCACCCACCCTTTTGTCTCCACACTGCATAGAGATACAACTCCTCTGGGTCACACAGGCTCTGATGAAGTCCCAGTCTTGATAATCTGTTAACTGTTTATTCCCCTCCACAGATACTGCCTGACTTGCTGAGTTCTTTTAGAACTTTGTGTGTGTGCTCTGGATTTCCAGCATCAGCAGAATCTGGTTTGTTTATATCATGCAGGATGTATTCGCTGGAAGCCCCAGGAATCAAACATACTGTACCCTGCATTCTTCCTGCAGCCATGCTTGCACTATCACTGGCAAGAGGAAGTTGTGACAATCCAGAGATTACTACTTTTGGTGCCCATTTTAATCATTTTGGCTTTCCTGCCTGCCTGATTCATCAGTACCAACATGGTTGATAACTTCCAACACTTCAACCTCCCCCCACTGGATTCATCTCAGATATTCAGTGATGGATTGGACCTCATTGTTGTATGAACACAGAACGTCCTTTGCGCCCCTTGCCTTCCCGGTCCACATCACCATAGCTTTTCTAACCTCCTTTCTCCCCACCATGATGCCATGGATGAAGCTTTACATAACCCCCCCCCCCCACCCCCAGAGAATCAATCCCCTTCATATGAACAGACGGGTTTAGGAGCAGAACAAACCTTGTGACCAGCCCTCTATTATCAAAGTATATATATGTATACATACTACCCTGAGACTCCATCTCCATCTATACTCTCACTCCTCTCATCTCATTTTCCATTTGTACTCTGGCCACTCCATAATTTTGGAGACGTTGAGCTTCTCCTCTTGACCTGTTTTGCCTAGCGATCTGGGGCTGCATACAACCTGTACTGGTGGGTGTGACCTTTCAGTTCTGAAATATCGACTGAAAGGACGTGCAGTCTTGTATTCTGTTATCACATCTAATCAAATTGTAATGGCCAGAAAGATACTTTCATTCTCTTAGACCCACTAGTGAGGCAGCAATTCAGAAGTACAGGCTTTTATCTGCATTATTAATGAGATAGGGAATTCTTTGCATAATAGGGCATTTAAAAGAAGAGCTTGTATTTACTTGCACAACCCCCTCAAATTGTCTGCTTGATTCACATTGGATGTGCTGTTCACTATGCCAGGTTATGGGTTTGATCCCCACGACTGAGTACAGCACCAGGTTGACGCCTTGCTCATATATGAAGAAGTGTCATTGCTGTTGTCCTTAAAGTGAATATAGCATGAATTTCACCATAGATCTTTCTCCCTATTAGAGTGGGAAATATTTTTTTAACTTTTTTCACTTTCTGTGGAGGGGGTTAATATCTTCACTCCTGACCAATATCCTCCCTGTTTGATAACCCAGTCTAGAAATCCAAATCAGATATCCATTAGCACCACTTATAAAATCTGTAGAAGTTTTGAGGAGCCATTGTCCAAAAAGTGGCTAGAATGAGGGACTTGCTGTTCAGGATTGTGACTGTGTATTTAAATTCAGAAACTAATTATTTAAATGGGTATTGTGTTCATTTCCGGTCGCCTCATTATAGGAAGGATGTGGAAGCTTTAGAGAGGGTGCCGAGAGATTTACCAGGGATAAGTGGTACCTGGATTAGAAAGCATGTCTTATGAGGAGAAGTTAAGGCTTTTCTCTTTGGAGCAAAGGATGATGATAGAGTTACAAGAGATTAAGAAGCACAGATGGAGTGAACAGCCAGTGATTTTTTTTTTTCCCTGTCAGAAATGTTTAATATGAGAGGACATATTTTTAAGGTGATCGGAGGAAGGTGTTAAGTTTTTTTTACACAGAGTGGTGGGTGCATTGAACGTCTCCCAGGGATGCTGGTAGAGGTAGATATATTAGAGACAGCTAATAGGCTCTTAGATAGGCACATGGATGAAAACAAATGGAGGGCTATGTGGGAGGAAAAGGTTAATTTAATCTTGGAGTAGGTTAAAAGGTAAGCTGAAGGGCCTGTACTGTACTATCATGCTCTGTTTTAAAGACTTTTGCTACCTGAGCAATTTGGAGTCTCTATGAACACTCAATGAATAAAACCGGCTTAAAGATCTCTATCTGTGATGTTATTTTCACTCAGGATGAAAATGTAGACAATGTCCCAGACCACAGCAACCTGAAGACTGTGAAACTGCAGTCGGGCACTGCCTATAAGTTCCGCGTGGCCGGAATAAATGCTTGTGGACGGGGTCCATTCAGCGAAATTTCAGCCTTCAAGTCTTGTATCCCAGGATTCCCAGGTGCACCATCTGCCATCAAGATCAGTAAAGTAAGTGACAGATCATTCAACACAGCTTGTGAGAGTGAATCACCATCTCTAATGAGAACATAATCAATGATACTGGTGTGGGTCGAGGTTATTCTGGCAGGAGCTGAGAAAAAACTGTTCCATTTCACTGGCCTTAAACAGCTTTAAGTTCTCAACAACCAATTATCTTCACTTTCTGGGAAAATATTGTTCACGTCCTGACCAATATTTTCCTCTGTTGACAGTCTAGTCTAGAGATCCAAACCTGATCTGTGCCATTAATAAAATCCATATCCATGCCTTTATCCAAAAAGCGGCTAGGTGGTGTGATTTGCTTGCTCAGTCTTCACTATGGGATTTTGGAACATTCTGTGATGGGTGCTACTTGTTCCCTAATTTTTTTAGTTTACTCTTAACACAGGGTCTTAGCCTGAAACATTGACTGTTTATTCCTTTCCATAGGTGCTGCCTGACCTGCTGAGTTCCTATAGCATTTTGTATGTGTTACTTTGGATTTGCAGAATTTTATTTAGAGATTCAGCACAGTAATAAGCCTTCCAGCCCAAGAAGCCCAGGCTGCCCAATTACACCTATGTGAGCATTTCACCACTAACCTTTATGTCTTTGGAAAGTGGGCAGAAACCGGTGCACCCAAAGAAACCCACAAGGTCACAGGGAGAATGTACAAACTCCTTGCAGACAGCAGTGGAATTGAACTACTACTAACAGTAGTAGTGAGGTTGGGAATGGCATTAAACAGGAAATTAGAAATGCGTGCAATAAAGGAACAGTAGTTATAATGGGTGACTTCAATCTACATATAGATTGGGTGAACCAAATTGGTAAGGGTGTTGAGGAAGAGGATTTCTTGGAATGTATGTGGGATGGTTTTCTGAACCAACATGTTGAGGAACCAACTAGAGAGCAGGCCATTTTAGATTGAGTATTGAGCAATGAGGAAGGGTTAGTTAGCAATCTTGTCGTGCGAGGCCCCTTGGGTAAGAGTGACCATAATATGGTGGAATTCTTCATTAAGATGGAGAGTGACATAGTTCAGAAACAAAGGTTCTGAACTTAAAGAAGGATAACTTTGAAGGTATGAGATGTGAATTAGCTAAGATAGACTGGCAAATGATACTTAAAGGGTTGACGGTGGATATGCAATGGCAAGCATTTAAAGATCGCATGGATGAACTACAACAATTGTTCATCCCAGTTTGGCAAAAGAATAAACCAGGGAAGGTAGTGCACCCGTGGCTGACAAGGGAAATTAGGGATAGTATCAAGTCCAAAGAAGAAACATATAAATTAGCAACAAAAAAAAAGCGGCACACCTGAGGACTGGGAGAAATTCAGAGACCAGCAGAGGAGGACAAAGGGCTTAATTAGGAAAGGGAAAAAAGATTATGAGAGAAAGCTGGCAGGGAACATAAAAACTGACTGTATAAGCTTTTATAGATAGGTGAAAAGAATAAGATTAGTCAAGACAAATGTAGGTCCTTTACAGTCAGAAACAGGTGAATTGATCATAGGGAACAAAGACATAGCAGACCAATTGAATAACTACTTTGGTTCTGTCTTCACTAAGGAGGACATAAATAATCTTCTGGAAATAGTAAGGGACCGAGGGTCTAGTGAGCTGGAGGAACTGAGGGAAATACATGTTAGTAGGGAAGTGGTGTTAGGTAAATTGAAGGGATTAAAGGCAGATAAATCCCCAGGGCCAGATGGTCTGCATCCCAGAATGCTTAAGGAAGTAGCCCAAGAAATAGTGGATGCATTAGTGATAATTTCTCAAAACTCCTTAGATTCTGGATTAGTTCCTGAGGATTGGAGGGTGGCTAATGTAACCCCACTTTTTAAAAAAGGAGGGAGATAGAAACTGGGGAATTATAGACCGGTTAGTCTGACATCGGTGGTGGGGAAAATGCTAGAGTCAGTTATCAAAGATGTGATAACAGCACATTTGGAAAGAGGTGAAATCATCGGACAAAGTCAGCATGGATTTGTGAAAGGAAAATCATGTCTGACGAATCTTATAGAATTTTTTGAAGATGTAACTAGTAGAGTGGATAGGGGAGAGCCAGTGGATGTGGTATATTTAGACTTTCAAAAGGCTTTTGACAAGGTCCCACACAGGAGATTAGTGTGCAAACTTAAAGCACACGGTATTGGGGGTATGGTATTGATGTGGATAGAGAATTGGTTGGCAGACAGGAAGCAAAGAGTGGGAGTAAACGGGACCTTTTCAGAATGGCAGGCAGTGACTAGTGGGGTACTGCAAGGCTCAGTGCTGGGACCCCAGTTGTTTACAATATATATTAATGATTTAGACGAGGGAATTAAATGCAGCATCTCCAAGTTTGTGGATGACACGAAACTGGGCGGCGGTGTTAGCTGTGAGGAGGATGCTAAGAGGATGCAGGGTGACTTGGATAGGTTAGGTGAGTGGGCAAATTCATGGCAGATTCAATTTAATGTGGATAAATGTGAGGTTATCCACTTTGGTTGCAAGAACAGGAAAACAGATTATTATCTGAACGGTGGCCGATTAGAAAAAGGGGAGATGCAACGAGACCTGGGTGTCATTGTACACCAGTCATTGAAGGTGGGCATGCAGGTACAGCAGGCAGTGAAAAAGGCAAATGGTATGTTGGCATTCATAGCAAAAGGATTTGAGTACAGGAGCAGGGAGGTTCTACTGCAGTTGTACAAGGCCTTGGTGAGACCGCACCTAGAATATTGTGTGCAGTTTTGGTCCCCTAATCTGAGGAAAGACATTCTTGCCATAGAGGGAGTACAGAGAAGGTTCACCAGATTGATTCCTGGGATGGCAGGACTTCCATATGAAGAAGGACTGGATCGACTAGGCTTATACTCACTGGAATTTAGAAGATTGAGGGGGGATCTTATTGAAACGTATAAAATTCTAAAGGGATTGGACAGGCTAGATGCAGGAAGATTGTTTCCGATGTTGGGGAAGTCCAGAATGAGGGGTCACAGTTTAAGGATAAAGGGGAAGCCTATTAGGACCGAGATGAGGAGAAACTTCTTCACACAGAGAGTGGTGAATCTGTGGAATTCTCTGCCACAGGAAACTGTTGAGGCCGGTTCATTGGCTATATTTAAGAGGAAGTTAGATATGGCCCTTGTGGCTAAAGGGATCAGGGGATATGGAGAGAAAGCAGGTACAGGGTTCTGAGTTGGATGATCATACTGAATGGCGGTGCAGGCTCAAAGGGTCGAATGGCCTACTCCTGTACCCATTTTCTATGTTTCTATGAACCCAGGTCACAAGAACTGTAATAGCTAACCCTGCCCCCACCTCCCCAGGTTCTCCAGAGTCTCCCTGCAGCTGTGTTTCATTGTGGCAGAATTCTCTGATTTCTACTAATTAGTGACTTGCTGCTATTTCAGTCACTCAGCAAACATTTCATTGATGCTAATCCAAAAAGCACCTGTTTCCTTTGTTCACTCTGTTTCTTCTTAAACTGCCACTAAACTAAAATTGAAAGCTCTTGCTGAGTAAGATTATTAAAGTCATAAACATACAGCATGGGAACAGGCCCTTCAGTTTCTATCCCCTACTGGGCCGCTGAATTCACACCAATCATCAGCCACCCAGTTATACCAATCCTACATTACTCCTAGCAGCACAATAGAGCAGCAGCTGGCGTAACACTTTACAAAGCTACTGATCATGGTTCAATTCCCAGTGCTCTCTGAACGAAGTTAGTACATTCTCCTCATGACCATGTGGTTTTCCTTCAGGTATTCTGGTTTCTTCCCATGTTTCAAAGTTGTTAGGATTAGTAAATTGCAGGCCATATGACACATTTCACTGTATGCTTTGATGTTTCAATGTACATGTAACAAATAAGGCTAACATTTATCTTTAATTCCACTCTTTTAATCTCCCTACGTTCACATCAACTTCCCCTATTCTCCTTGTGCTGGGGGCAGTCTGCAAGTGGCGCCATGCTTCCAGGGCCAACAAGCATGCCCACAGTTTACTAATCTGAACACCTTGGAATGTGAGAGAACACCTGGACAAAAGCCACGCGGACACAGGGAGAACAAATAAGTTCCTTACAGACAATGGCAGGAATCAATCCGCAATCGGTGGTGGTGTAAAGCAATGTAGTAACCGCTAGGCTACCGTGCCACCCTGCAGTAAGGCCCAGTAAAGGCCAGCTACCGAAGTGACAACAAGATTCTTACTCACTATGTGAAGAGGGGGACAGTGAGTTAGGAGGTGGATGCATGAATAGCTCTTAAGGCCCAAGCAATGTCATACCTTGTATGGAACCATTGTCATAAGGGACTTCACCAAAGCACTATCAAACAAAATTCATTGCTACTACAAAGGAGAAATTAAAACCAAGAACAAAAGGTAAATCTGCATGAGGATGGCTCCAGCTGACTGATCCCTTATATTTCTCCCCTCCTTGCATACCCAGAGACACCGAGGCAAGTTCCAGTGCCCAAGTAAAATCTGGTTGCCATCCACGGGTTATTTAGCTTGGTAGCTTGATCCTGCTCCTAGTCTTCATATTGCTTGAAAAGTCAGATAAGGAGTAAACAGTAACCATGTTATGAACAATGACTCCCTGTTTAACATCAGAAACATTTCCTGACCCATGCTATCCAATTCAAATTTTCAGATTATTTGGTAATACATCAAATAACTCGTAACCCAACAGCAGGTGTTGTTTAAGTTCAAAGTAAATTTAGTGTGAAAGTACATATATGTTACCGTACACTACCCCCAGATTCATTTTCTTGCCAGTATTTATGGAAAAAATATAGAAATACATTAGAATTTATGGATAAACTGATATGTACATAAAGACTTAAAAACAAGCAATGTGCTAATAAAAAATAATACTGAAAACATGAGCTATAAAGAGTCCTTGAAAGTGAATCTGTAGGTTGTGGAGTCAGTTGAGAGTTATGGTGAAACAGGTTATGCACTCTGGTTCAGGTACCTAATGGTTGAAGAGTAATATCTGCTCCTGAACCTAGTGGTGTGGCACCTAAGGCTTCAGTATCTCCTGCCTCATAGTAATAGTGAGAAGAGGGGATGGTGGAGGTCTTTGACGATAGATGCTGTTTTCACATTGATGGAAGTAGAGCAGTGAATGTAGTGTATGTGGAATTCAGTAAGGCATTTGATGAGGTTCCCCATGCAAGGCTCTTTCAGAAAGTAATGCATGGGATCCAAGGAGACCTTGCTTTATGGATCCAGAATTGGCTTGCCCACAGAAGACATGGTGGTAGTGGATGGTTCTTATTCTGCATGGAGGACAGTGACCATTGGTGTTCCACAAGGATCTGTTCTGGGAGCCCTCTTCTTTGTGATTTTTATAAATTACCTGGATGAGAAAATAGAAAGGTGGGTTAATAAGTTAGGTGATGACACAAACGTTGGGGCTGTTGTGGATAATGTGGAGGGTTGTCAGATACAGAACTGGGCTGAGAAGTGCCAGTTGGAGTTCAACCCAGACAAGTGTGAAGCGGTTCATTTTGGTAAGTCAAATTTGAAGACAGAATATAATATTAATGTACTCTTGGCAGTGTGGATGATCAGCAAAATCTTAGGGTCTGTGTCCATAGGACAGTCAGGTCTGTTGCGCAGGTTGATAGTGTTATTAAGCAGGTGTATGGTGTATTAGCCTTTATCAACCATGGAATTGAATTCAAGAGCCGGCAGGTAATGTTACAGTTATACAGTGGCATGCAAAAGTTTGGGCACTCCTGGTCAAAATTTCTGTTACTGTGAATAGCTAAGCGAGTAAAAGATGACCTGATTTCCAAAAGGCATAAAGTCAAAGATGACACATCTCTTTAATATTTTAAGCAAGATAACTTTTTTATTTACATCTTTTACAGTTTCAAAATAACAAAAAGGAAAAGGGCCCGAAGCAAAACTTTGGGCACCCTTCATGGTCAGTACTTAGTAACACCCCCTTTGGCAGGTATCACAGCTTGTAAACATTTTCTGTAGCCAGCTAAGAGTCTTTCACTTCTTGTTTTGGGGATTTTCGCCCATTCTTCCTTGCAAAAGGCTTCTAGTTCTGTAAGATTCTTGGGCCGTCTTGCATGCTCTGCTCTTTTGAGGTCTATCCACAGATTTTCTATGGTGTTTGGGTCGGGGGACTATGAGGGCCATGGCAAAACCTTCAGCTTGAACCTCTTGAGGTAGTCCATTGTGGATTTTGAGGTGTGTTTAGGATCATTATCCTGTTGTAGAAGCTATCCTCTTTTCATCTTCAGCTATTTATTTATTTTACAGACAGTGTGATGTTTGCTTCCAGAATTTGCTGGTATTTAATTGAATTCATTCTTCCCTCTACCAGTGAAATGTTCCCCGTGCCACTGGCTGCAACACAAGCCCAAAGCATGATCGATCCACCCCCGTGCTTAACAGTTGGAGAGGTGTTCTTTTCATGAAATTCTGCACCCTTTTTTCTCCAAACATACCTTTGCTCATTGCAGCCAAAAAGTTCTATTTTAACTTCATCAGTCCACAGGACTTGTTTCCAAAATGCATCAGGCTTGTTTAGATGTTCCTTTGCAAACTTCTGATACTGAATTTTATGGTGAGGACGCAGGAAAGATTTTCTTCTGATGATTCTTCCATGAAGGTCATATTCATGGAATATGTCGCTACACAGTAGAACAGTGCACTGCCACTCCAGAGTGTGCTAAATCTTCCTGAAGGTCTTTTGCAGTCAAACGGGGGTTCTGAATTGCTTTTCTAGCAATCCTACGAGCAATTCTCTTGGAAAGTTTTCTTGGTCTTCCAGACCTCAACTTGATCTCCACCGTTCCTGTTAACTGCCATTTCTTAATTACATTACAAACTGAGGAAACGGCTACCTGAAAACGCTTTGCTATCTTCTTATAGCCTTCTCCTGCTTTGTGGGCATCATGTATTTTAATTTTCAGAGTGCTAGGCAGCTGCTTAGAGGAGCCCATGGCTGCTGATTGTTGGGAGTCAGGGTATTTATAAAGCCTTGAAATTTGCATCACATGGCCTTTCCTAACAATGATTGTGAACAAGCCATAGCCCTAACAAGCTAATTAAGCTCTTTGCATGGTGCTCCTTTCTTTTCACTAAAATTGTACAAAACAAAAATAATACTCTAATCTTGCTTAAAATGTTGAAAAGAATGTTTCATCTTTAACTTTATGACTTTTGGAGATCAGTTCATCTTCTACTCACTTAACTATTCACTGTAACAGAAATTTTGCCAGGGTGCCCAAACTTTTGCATGCCACTATATAAGTCCGTAGGTAGCCCTCACTGTGTTCACTTCTGGTCACCTCACTACAGGAAGGATGTGGACACTACGTGAGAGTGCAGAGGAGATTTACAAGTATGTTGCCTGGATTGGTGAGTGTGCCTAATGAGAATAAATTGAGTGAACTCAGCCTTTTCTCCTTGGAGCAATGGAGGATGAGAGGTGACCTGAAAGAGTTGTGTAAGATGATGAGGGGTATTGATTGTGTGGATAGCCAGAGGCTTTTTCCCCAGGGGGGCTAAATGACTAACACTAGGGGGCATAGTTTAAGGTGCTTGGAAGTAGGATTAAGGGGGATGGCAGAGGTAAGTTTTCCACAGAGTTTGATGGGTGCATGGAATGCACTGCCAGTGACAGTGGTAGAGGCAGATACAATAGAGTCTTTATTAATAGGCTCTTAGATAGGTACATGGAGCCTAGAAAAATAAAGGGCTATGTGGTAGAGAAATTCTAGGCAGTTTCTAGAGTAGATTTCATGGTCAGCACAACATTGTGGTCCGAAGGGCCTGTAATGTGCTGTAGATTTCTGTGTTTCTTAATTAATTTAATTAAAACCATTAATTCTCTCAAAAGTTAAGATCTTGCATTTCGAGATTGACTTTCACAATTTATTTTACTAAGATCTTTGCAGTGAATTTATGAATTGCTGTTAATGGGTGATCATTGTACTATAACTAAATGCAGCTAGATACTGTAGGTGCTGCCCAGAGGGTTGACTCTCATTTTACCAGCCCTTTGAATAATGTTGTGGACATTTTTTCATCTATCTCTGTATAGAAACTCCTGGCATCATTTGCAGAGGTGTCGCAGAAGTTGTGACTCTTTATTACTTCAATCTGTGACCTTCTGCTCAAGTGCCTCAAATGAGCCATGGTTCAGTAAAAAGACTGCACAGCAGCATGGTGGTTAAGATAAACCTTTATAGCACCAGTGATTGAGCTTCCATACTTGCCACTGTCTGTAAGGAGTTTGTACGTTCTCCCTGTGAATGTGTGGGATTCCTCCTGGTACTCTGGTTCCTTCCCACAGTCCAAAGACATGACTGATAGGTTAATTGTTCACGTAGGTGTAATTAAGGTTAGTAAGTTAAGGATATGCCATCTTGGTGTTGAAAGCATGGTGACACTTGCAGACTGTATTGGTTGTTGATGCGAAATGACACATTTCACTGTATGTTTCAATGTATGTGCTACAAATAAATCGTCAATCTAATCTTTAAATAACAAGTCCCATTTGGTCAGAGCTTTGAAATGGAACACTGAGGCACCAGCATCCTGAGTGGTGACTTACCAACAAGGTATTCAGCTTCCTTATTGCAGTTTAAAGCACTGTGTTATCGTTTGCAGTGAAGAGTTGTGAGTACTGATCTGAGCTGAATGTGATCACTTGGGTTCTGAATCAGATCATATTCGAAGCTTTTAGATGTATTTGAAGGTCAAGGGAACTTCATTCACCGGATTGAATCAATATTAATTTTGGGCACATTTTATTCTGTAGGTTGCCGATGGTGCACAACTTTCCTGGGAGCCTCCTGCCGTCACCTCTGGAAGCATTATTGAATATTCTGTGTATCTAGCACTTCCAGGATCACAGGCAGCAGATCCCAAGCCTGTGGGGACTTCACATCTGCTCTTTGTCCGAGTGTACTGTGGGCCACTCCCCACTTGTCTGGTGTCTTCAGCCAACTTGGCAAATGCACACGTTGACACAACCACAAAACCTGCAATAATCTTCCGGATAGCAGCCAAGAATGAGAAGGGCTATGGACCAGCCACACAGGTCAGGTGGCTACAAGGTGAGAAACATTTTTATTTTCAGGATACCAGCATCAGTAGGAGAACCTCAAGTATTGTAGTTGACTAATTGTCATTCAGAAGTTCACAGTGAATCACACCTTGGACATTGCAGTCCCTTTGGTAAATATAATTCTACAAAGCTGTTCCAAGGTTCTATCAGCGTTGATGAAGGAACAGTGATGTGTTTCTAAGTCTGGTTAGGATGCAACTTGGCAAACCTGCAGATGGTGATGCTTCTCATAAGACCTCAGGATATATGAGCAGAATTAGGCCATATAGCCCATCAAATCTTCACCATTCCATCATAGCTAATTTATTTTCCTTCTCTCCCCATAACCTTTGGCATCCTTACTAATGAAGAATTTGTCAACCTCCACTTTAAATGTAGCCAATGACTTGCTCTCCTGTGACAATGAATTCCACAGATTCAAGGCTCTGGGGGTAAAGAAATTCTTCCTCATCTCTATTCCTTGTATTCTGAGATGTGCCTTCTAGTCCTAGACTCTCCCACTAATGGATACATCCTCTCCACGTCCACACTATAATTTTAATAATTGAAAGATTTCAACGAGATTTTCCCTCCCCCCCACATTCTTCTAAACTCCAGTGAGTGCAAACCCAGAGCTGATTAGTCATTTTTGGGGTCCAGTTGTTTGGTTCTATTGTAATCTCAGCCAGGATGACATTCACTCCCCATAAACACTGAGTGGAGTCACTTGTCACATCTATTTTGGCCAGGCCTTGCATGGACGTCTACACTTTCTGAACAATTGAAAATGGAATTAAATCTTGGGCAGTCTTTAACAAATATTCCTATTTCTGATCATCTGTTGCGAGGAAAGTTATTGATGAAGCAGTTGACCGGGGGCTAGGGTGATAGAGCTCCAACAGCCATATGCCTTTGTACAATTGGATTGTTTTCCTACAGACACCCACCTTCAACAGAGCTCATTGATGCCATTCTCAGTTTAAGGATGCTCTAATGTCACGGTGTTTTGTGTTTAGATAGATAGATAGATACTTTATTCATCCCCACGGGGAAATTCAACTTTTTTCCAATGTCCCATACACTTGTTGTAGCAAAACTAATTACATACAATACTTAACTCAGTAAAAAATATGATATGCATCTAAATCACTATCTCAAAAAGCATTAATAATAGCTTTTAAAAAGTTCTTAAGTCCTGGCGGTAGAATTGTAAAGCCTAATGGCATTGGGGAGTATTGACCTCTTCATCCTGTCTGAGGAGCATTGCATCGATAGTAACCTGTCGCTGAAACTGCTTCTCTGTCTCTGGATGGTGAATGATTGTGCTGTGGTCCTGCTGCAAAGTAAGCTAGTTAGATAGATTAGTTTTTATTTGTCACATGTACATCGAAACATTCAGTGAAATGTGCTAACACAGTCGTCCAAACTCCTTACAGACTGCAGTAGAAATTGAATTCAGTCGCTGGTATAACTCTTACTTCGGCTAGCGGCTTAATATAGGGGATGGTAGCCACCCCCACCCCACCCCGGCCTGGCCAAACTTAAGAAATCTCGCTTGAGTGGATGCTGCACTATGTGTCCCCTGTTCCCGTTACAAATCAATACTACGAAATAAGAAACAGTACACAATATGCGAGTAAACAATTGAGCTTTATAATTCTTAATTTGACTATAAGGTTAGTAAAGAAAACAAATAAAGAAAATGGGCCAATTCTTAAGAAACAGTTTAATGCGCAATGTTGGAGCTCACTGATAAGGCCAATCGTCCACCATCAACCTCCTCCGATCATCGCTGACCTTCGGACCCTCATTCCAAATCCACTCCACATGAGTTCTACCAACTGTCCCTGGCAAAAGACTGCAAATTCCCAGCTCCCAGACAGAACAACATCCCACTCATTGTCAAGCACACCCTGTTATCTCCAGTCATAACCCAAACATTGCTGCTACAGAGAAACCGTTACCTCAGCAGTGGAACATTACAGGGAAGCCATTACATTAGCAGTGAAACCTTACAGCGTATTGCACTGGCACTGTGAACTGTTACACTAACTGCTACTGTACTGTGTCAGTTGTTGGCAACTGCCATTTGGTAGGCCTTCTATCACTATTCTGATGGTAGGGAGACTGTTGAAGAGTTATCATCCAGGTTGGGCTTCTTGTGCTTTTTGTTAACGTCATAGCTGGGCAGTTCTCCACGTGACCTGACCCAGTAAATGCCAGTACTGAAACTGTATAGAAACAGCTAGTTCTGGTTCTTGCGCACAGTATAACAGCCTCAATGTTGTAGGATTTTGTAGCCTTTGCTGTATCCAACACTCTTTAGCCATTTCTGGAAACCTTGTGAAATGATCAAATTGGCTGAAGACTAGCTTCTGTGCTGCTAGGATCCAGGAGGGGCATCCATTTGGCACCTCTAGCTGGCTGTAATGGATATGCAAAAGCCTATGCTATAAGCATTATAGGTCCTGCCATCTTTGAGGATAGAGGCAGCCTTAAAGCCAGAACACCTAGTAAGTCAGGCAGCATCTGTGGAAAGAGCAACAGGTGTAAGAGCATTAGTAACATTTAAGCTTATTAAGAGTTAATGATGAGAGGCATTGATAGTGTGGATAGCCAGAGTCTTTCTCCGAGGGTGGAAATGGCTAATCCGAGAGGGCATATTTTTATTGAATGAAAGTATAAGGGGGTTGTCAGAGGTATGATTTTACACAGAGTGTTGGGTGCATGAAACACACTGCCGGGGGTTGTGGTAGAGGCAGATACATTAGGGAAATTTAAGAAACTCTTAGATAGGTACATGGATAATAGAAAAATGGGGGGGGGCTATGTTGGATGGAAGGGTTAGATTAATCCTGGAGTAGACTAAAAGATCGGCACAACATTGTGAGTCAAAGGATCTGTGCTGTGCTGTATGTTCTAATGTGATTTTCACATTCTTGAAGCTACTTGCTCCAGTTTGCTGCTTTAGTTGTCCACTGATTAATTGGCAAGACTAGGGTCAACTAGATTGTGTGTTTTTTCTTCTCACTACCTGATCCAGTTGGTGGCTTCACAGAACCACCACTGACTGAGCTGGCTATGGCCACATTGGGTTTGTGTCAGTCCGTGAGGGATCTCAATCCCATCAATATGCTGTATACACTAGGGGGAGTGGTACACCGGGGTGACCACATTGCAATCCCCGTGGAAACAAAAGTTCTGTCTTCATACTGGTGATGACCTTCTTCCTGTTCTGTACCATGCTCAAATCCCCCAGCCACACTGCATACAAGCATCAAGATAGAGAAGCACTGCCTTATCAGGCAGGGAGGGTGGAAGGTGGTTTCTGAGTCTCTATCTGACCTGATACTCAGTGCGGTCTAGTGCCTATACTATAAACTCCCAGACTTCCCTCCTACCTGTACACCATTTCACTCCCACCTTCAGTGGTTCCGAACCCTCAGTGAAGCAAGGTGGACCTGGGATTGTGAGGGAGTTCCTCACACGTCTTGTTATACTGATAAGGGAGAATCACTGGGGAAGTAAAAGTATTACTGGCAACATCTTTTAATTTCATACCTACTTTAGGGTAATCAAATGCCCCAAGACACTTCACAGACATTATCAAATAAAATTTAGAGCCCTCAAAGGCAATTAAAATGGAGAATGAAAGAGCTTGATAAAAAGAAGTTTGTTGAAAATTGAAGCTGAAAAGAGTGCAGAGGAGATTTATGAGGATGTTGCCAGGACTCAAGGGACTGAGTTATGGCGAGAGGTTGGGACTTTTTTCACTGGAGCACAGGAAAATGAGGGGTGTTGTTACAGAGATACATAATAGATAAATGCAGTCTTTTTACCCCAAATTTTGGGGATTGGGAACTGGAGGGTACAGGTTTAAGGTGAGGGGGCAGAGATTTAATAGGGACCCGAGGGGCAACTTTTTCACCCAAAAGGTGGTCAGTATGTGGAGTGAGCTGCCAGCAGAAGTGGTCGAAGCAGGTACATTAACAACACCGGGTACAGTGTTCAGAGAGAAATGGGCTGAGCACAGGCAATTGGAACTGGGTTGGAAGGGAATCTTGATTGTCATGGGACAGTTGGGCCAAAGGGCCTGGTTCCATTCTATATGACTCTAACTGAGAATGACGCATGAGCTATGGAGTGATGATATAATGAAAATGGTGGAACAGGCTACAAAGTGCCCACTGCTTTCTCTCACCAGGGTCCATTGTGGCCATCCCTCTGCCTTCATAACCGCTGGCACATTGTGATCCAGTCCAATGGACAGATAACACCTATAACCATTCAGTCGCATGTACTCCGTCTATTTAGCCTGGCAGCTGTCAGACCTTTGGGAAATATTCTGGTGGTCTTTCCTGTCTGATTGGGTGGGAAAGGGGTTTGTTTTGTTGTTGTTGCTCCTGTTCTGTTGAACACTGTGGACATGCCATGTTGGCACCAGAATGTGTGGCAATGCTTGCGGGCTGTCCCCAGTACATCCCTAGGTTGTTGATGCAAACGACACATTTCATTGTATGTTTCGATGTATATGTGATAAATAGATCTAAATGCTGGAGTCACACAACAGGCCAGAATACTGCTACAATTAATTGAAATATATCATTCTGATGTTGACCCAAAATGTGAAAATTGACCTCCTCCTATGTTCATCGGTGTTTTGCCCTGCATCCATATTTCAGAAGACCTCCTGTGAATGAG
Organism: Hemitrygon akajei; assembly: GCF_048418815.1. Classification (NCBI taxonomy): domain Eukaryota; kingdom Metazoa; phylum Chordata; class Chondrichthyes; order Myliobatiformes; family Dasyatidae; genus Hemitrygon; species Hemitrygon akajei. The sequence goes on along the minus strand of NC_133142.1, from coordinate 3,813,899 downwards.
GTGGCTTTGTGAGTTGTTTTTAATAACTGGGTCTGATCTGCTGAGCACAGGAGTTCCCAACCTGGGGTCCACAGACCCCCTCAGATAATGGTATGGTTCCATGACATAAAAACAGTTAGGAATCCCTGGGCTGCTGCATGCATTTTTACAAATACTGTGTCTCCTTAAACCATTTGTCAGCTAGGGATGCTCAGATTTTCATCTGAGCTTTTAAAGCAGTGTGGTCACAGGGAGAACATACAAACTCCTCACAACCAGTGTGGGAAATTGAATCCAGGTTGCTGGTACTGTAAAGCATTGCGCTAACCACTACACTAGCGTGATAAAGACCACTTGTTGCTCAGTCGATAAGTCGAATCCGACTCTTCATGACCTCTTAGACTATAGGGTCCATGGGGTTTTCATGGCAATATACAGAAGTAGATTGCCAGGCCTTTCTTCCACGCAGATACTGCTGCTGCCCAGGTTGGGACCCGGCCGTTTTCGAACTCAGGACCATCTGCCTTGAAGTCCAGTGCTGATGCCACTACAGCACAAGTCAGCTCCGATAAGGAACATAATTTTTTTTTAAACACAGTAAATATAAATATATAAGGTAGCTTAGATAAGACTGTAAGACATAGGAGCAGAGTTAGGCCATTCGACGTATCTGGTCTGCACTGCTATTTCATCATGGCTGATTTATTACCCCTTCTCAACCCCATTCTGCTACCTTCTCCCTGTAACTTTGATGGCCTAGAATGAATCTATCAATCTCTGCTTTAAGTATACTCAATGACTTGGCCTCCGTAGCCATCCATGGCAGTGAATTCCACAGAATCACCACCCTGTGGCTAAAGAAATTCCTCCTCATCTCTGTTCTAAATGGTCCCTTTATTGTGAGCTATCTTAACACTTCTCATATGTTAAACCTTTCATTTTGGAATCATTCTTGTGAGCCTCCTCTGGACCCTCTCCAATGCCAGCAAGTCTTTCCTTAGATACGGGTGCCACAGTACCTTGGCAGTTGCCATAACACTATTATAGCTCAGAGAATTTTGGAATTCAGTTATAGTGTCTTTCTATAAGAAATCTTTGTACATCCTTCCTGCAGAATGTGTGGATTTTCCCAGAATGCTCTGATTTCCTCCCACAATCCCAGAGCGTTTGATGGCTTTGGTCCTGTATTCACTGGAATTCAGAAGAATGAGGGGTGACCTAATTGAAGCTTATCAATTGTTGAAAAGCCTCAATATAGTGGGTGTGGAGAGGATGTTTCCTCTGTTGGGAGAGTCTAGGACACAGCGTCCTTTTAAACAGAGATAAGGAGGAATTTCTTTAGCCAGAGAGTGATGAATCTGTGGAATTCATTGCCACAGACTGCTGTGGAGGATAAGTCTTTATGCATATTTAAGGCAGAGTTTGATAGATTTTTGATTGGTCATGGATACGGGGAGAAGGCAGGAGGTTGGGACTGAGAGGGAAAATGGATCAGCCATGGTGAAGCAGACTTGATGGGCCAAATGGCCTAATACTGCTTGTATATTTTATGGTTTTTATTATGGTCAGTCCAAGGATGCACCAGTTAGGTTTATTGGTCATTGTAAATTGTTCCTGTGATTAGGTTGTTAATCAGGATTGTGGGGTTGCTGGGGCAGCGTGGGTCGGAAGGGCGGACTCCGCACTTTATCACTAAATAAATAAGTAGCTGGGCAGGTAGAAATTGCTCACAGTACTCCAAGTGCAGTCTGACCAATGTCTTATATTCTTGCTCTTATATTCTAGTCCTCTCAAAATGAATGCTAATATTGCATTTGGCTTCCTCACCACAGACTCAACTTGCTATTTAACCTTTAGGGAATCCTGCACAAGAACTCCCAAGTCCCTTTGCACCTCTGATTTTTTAATTTTCTCCCCATTTAGAAAATAGGCTACACCTTAATTCCCTCTAACAAAGTGCATGACCATACACTTCCCTACACTACATTCCATCTGCCACTTTGACCATTCTCCTAATCTTTCTTCCTTTGTCTATCCTGCCTAGTATTTCCCAAAGAATTCCAAGAGACTTGTCAGGCAAGATCTCCACTTCAGGAAACTATCCTGACCTTGGCCTATTTTATTATGTGCCTGCAAGTATCCTGAATAATAGACTCCAACATCTTACCAATCACTGAGCCTATAATTTCTTATCTTCTGCCTCCCTTCTTGTTAAAGAGTGGAATGACATTAGCAATTTTCTAGTCCTCGGAACCATTTCAGAATCAAGTGATTCTTAAAAGATTACTACTTAATGCTTCCGCAATCTCTTCAGCCTCCTCTTTCAGAACACTGGGGTGTAGTCCGTTTGGTCCAGATGACCTATCTACTTCCAGACCTTTCAGCTTCCCAAGTACCTTCTCCCCAGTAATATAAACTTCACTTACTTCTGCCCCTGATACTCTTGAATTTCTGACACATGCTAAGTGAAGAGTGATGGAAACTACATATTAAGTTCATCCATTATTTCTTTGTCCCACATTACTACCACTCCAGTGACATTTTCAAGTGGTCCACCCTTGCCTCTCTTCTACTCTTTATATAACTGGAAAAAACTTCTGGTATAATCTTTTATATTATTGGCTAGATTACCGTCATATTTCATCTTCTCTCATTATAGCTTTCTTTAGTTGCTTTCTGTTGGTTTTTAAAAACTTCTAAATCCTCTAACTTCCTACTAATTTCACTATATTCTGTGCCCTCTCTTTTGCTTTTATGCTGTCTTTGACTTCCCTTGTTGACTATGGTTGCTTCATGCTCCCTTTAGAACACTACTTCTTTGGGATGTATTTATCCTGCTTCTTCCGAATAGCTGTCAGAAACTCCAGCCATTGCTGCTCTGCCGTTATCCCTGCTAGTGTCCCCTTCTAATCAACTTTGGCTGGATCCTGCCTCATGTCATGTCATGACGCAGACTGGGAGACCGTTTCGCGGAACACCTACGCTCGGTCCACCAGAAAAAGCAGGATCTCCCAGTGGCCACACATTTTAATTCCACATCCCATTCCCATTCTGATATGTCTATCCATGGCCTCCTCTATTGTCAAAATGAATCCAAACTCAGGTTGGAGGAACAACACCTTATATACCGGCTGGGTAGCCTCCAACCTGATGGCATGAACATTGACTTCTCTAACTTCCGTTAATGCCCCTCCTCCCCTTCTTACCCCATCCCTGACATATTTAGTTGTTTGCCTGTTCTCCATCTCCCTCTGGTGCTTCTCCCCCCCCCCCCCCCGCCCCTTTCTTTCTCCCTAGGCCTCCCGTCCCATGATCCTTTCCCTTCTCCAGCTCTATATCACTTTCGCCAATCACCTTTCCAGCTCTTAGCTTCATCCCACCCCCTCCAGTCTTCTCCTATCATTTCGCATTTTCCCCTCCCCCCACTACTTTCAAATCTCTTACTATCTTTCCTTTCGGTTAGTCCTGACGAAGGGTCTCGGCCCGAAACGTCGACAGCGCTTCTCCCTATAGATGCTGCCTAGCCTGCTGTGTTCCACCAGCATTTTGTGTGTGTTCATGTCTTTGTAATTCCCTTTATTACATCTGACTTTATCTTCTCCCTCTCAAAGCGTAGGGTGACTTCTTACATATTATGATCACTAAGGCTTCCTTTACCTTAAGCTCACTAATCAAATGTGGTTCATTACACAACATCAAATCCAGAATTGCTGTTCCCCTATGGGCCAAACCACAAGCTGTTCTAAAAAGCCATCTCATAGGCATTCTACAAAATCTCTCCTTTAGAATCCAACACCAACCTGATTTTCCCATTATACCTGCAATTGAAATCCCCATGACTATCGTAAATAACCCTTATTACATGCCGATTACATACCTTTTCTATCTCCTGGTGTGATTTGTATCCCACATCCTGGGTCCTATTCTGTACAAAACTCCCATCAGGGTCTTCTTACCCTTGCAATTCCTTAACTTCACCCAAAAGGATTCTACATCTTTCAGTCTGATGTCACCTGTTATTAAAGGTTTGATTTCATTTTTTACCAACAGATCTACCTCTCCCCTCCGCCCACCTACATCATCCTTTCAACACAATATGTATTCTTGGACATTAAGCTCACAACTATAAGACTGTAAGGTACAGGAGCAGAATGAGGCCATTTGGCCCATTGAGTCTGCTCTGCCATTCATCATGACTGTTACATTTTTCCTCTCGGCCCCAATCTCCTGTCAAGGCCTTTCACCATTCAGTAGGCCTCAATGAGATTACTCCACATTCTCTGAATTCCAGTGAATACAGGCCCAGAGCCAGAGAATGCTCTTCATATGACAAGCTGTTTAATCCTGGAATCATTTTCATGAACCTCCTTTGAACCCTCCAATTTCAGCATATCCTTTCTAAAACCAGGGGCCCATACCTGCTCACAATTCTCCAAGTGAGGCCGCACCAAGTGCTTCATAAAGTATCAGAATTACATCCTTGTTTTTATATTCTAGTCCTTTTGAAATGAATGCCAACATTGTTAATCGTCTTCCTCACCACAGACCTAATCTCCAAATTAAACTTTAGGGAATCCTGCACAAGGACTTCCAAAGTTCTTCAAGCCTGACCTTCCTCACAGCGTCACTACACATTAAATCTACTTGTATGCCAAGAACCCCATCCTCAGCCCTATCAATCCGGTTCCCATCCTTTTGCCTAATCTCTCCACAGCAGCTCTAGTAAACCTGCCCACAGGATATTGGTTTCCGCATGGGTTCAGTCCTATAGGTACATAGATTGATTGTATATCCTTAAAGTGACACTAGGCACAGGAGTGTCTCCTTCCTCTTTATCAATGCCTGACATAATATTAAGTGTTTCTATAAGGTATCCCTCGTACTCCTATTCTAACGAGTTTCTATCTTTTTCTAGATGCCAGTAAAGATGGGGCAAGGCCTGCAGTCAAGCGTTCTGTCACATCCCCTGATAAGTAAGTACTCCGTGTTGCAGGGAGTTGCTGATGGTCAGTATTTAATTAAGGCCGCTCAAAGCAGTGAGGTGACAAGACCTTAGGGTCATTGTGTTGCTGGTGCACAAATGTTGTAAGATTTAATAAGAATACTATTCTGAGAACAGATATGATTCAAAGTCATGAGACAGGGAGAGAAATTTACCCACTTCAAACCCATGATGTGCTTCCTTGAAATATTAACACCGTAAGATAGGAAAATTGGGCCTTTCACCCCATCAAGACTACTTCATCATTTCATTATGGCTGGTTTATTTTTCCTCTCGATCCCATTTTCCCCATATCCTTTGATATTACGGTGAGCTAATCATGAACCTATCAACCTCAGCTTTAAACATACCTTATGACATGGCCACCACAGCTCTCCATGGCAATGAGTTCCATAGATTCACCACCCTCTGGCCAAAGAAATTCCTCCTCATCTCTGTTCTGAAGGTATGCCTTTCTAGTCTAAAGCTGTGTCCTCTGGTCTTAGACTCCCCCACTATAGAAAACATCCTCTGAACATCCACTCTGTCTAGGCTTTTCAATATCCAATAGGTTTCAATGAGATCCACCTCCTCCCCACCTTTCTTCTAAACTCCAGTGAGTACAGGCCCAGAGCCATTAAACGCTCCTCATACCCTTTCACATTCCTGGAATCATTCTCGTGAACCTCCTCTGAACTCTCTCCAATGCCATCACATCCTTTTTTAGATAGGGGGCCCAAACTTCTCACCATACTCCACACGTGCCTGACCAATGCCTTTAAAAGCCTCAGCATTACATTCTTGCTTTTGTATGTACTTGACAGCACAGTGCAGAGAAATTCTGCTCGATTAGCCCTGGGATGTTTGATGGGCTCCGAGATTAGAGTAGCCTTGAAAACTAAATAGTAACCAAGTCGATGGTGCAGAACGCAAATGCAATGTTGGCATTCATTTCTAGAGGTATAGTATATAAGAGCAGGGATGTGATGTTGAGGCTCTATAAGGCACTCGTGAGACCACACTTCGAGTATTGTGTGCAGTTTTGAGATCCTTATTTTAGAAAGGATATACTGATGTTGGGGAGGGTTCAGAGAAGATTCACAAGAATGATTCCAGGAATGAAAGGGTTACCGTATGAGGAACATTGGCAGCTCTTGGGCTGTATTCCCTGGAGTTCAGGAGAATAAGGAGGGTTCTCATAGAAACATTCCAAATGTTAAAAAGCCTGAACAGAGTAGATATAGCAAAGTTATTTCCCATGGTAGGGGATTCTAGGACAAGAGGGCACAACTTCAGGGTTGAAGGACATCCTTTTACAACTGAGATGCAGAGAAATTACTTTAGTCAGAGGGTGGTAAATCTGTGGAATTTGTTGCCACGAGCGGCTGTGGAGGCCAAGTCATTGGGTGTATTTAAGGCAGAGATAGATAGGTTCTTGATTAGCCAGCACATCAAAGGGTATGGGGTGAAGGCAGAGGAGTAGGGATGACTGGAAGAATTAGATCAGCCATGACTGAATGGGGGAGCAAACTCGATGGGCCGAATGTCCTACTTCTGCTCCTATATTTTATGGTCTAAATACTGTAATGTATACAACATGTTTGCTTCTCTTTCGTGGTTAAAGTCAGTGTCACACAGAGCTAAACTTATACATATTCCCCATTTGTGTCTCATCCCAATTGGCACCCATGCCTGGTTCCCGACAGTGGGCATAGACTGAACCATGGCCAACCCTGGAGAGAGATCCCTGACTAGCTGATAGGGACAGGAAGCAAGAGGTGAATTTGTTATGTTATCATCTCAGTTCTGAGGTGCATTGTAATTGTCCATCTTTCCCAGTGCCTTGCATCAGCTCAGGAAAAGCAGAAGATAAAACACTGCACTGCAAACCATTTAGAATTGATTTTTTAGGCACATTACCAGTAATGACCTGCATTTCTGTGTCACCTGTAACATGACATGATTGGCCATGGCTTAAAAATAAAAGGCATCATTTGAAAACAATGAGAATTTTGGAAATCCAGAGAGCAACATACAAAAAATATTGGAGGAACTCAGCAGGTCATGCATCATCTGTGGAAGTGAATAAATAGTCAAGTGATGGTGAAGGGTCTCAGCCCAAAATACTGACTGTTTACTTCCCTTCATAGATGCTGCTTGACCTGCTGAGTTCCTCCAGAATATTTTGAATTTTTTAAAATGCATTTTTTTTAAACCATAGTCCAACATAGGTCAGTGAACAGGATGTATTGTGAGTTAAGAACAGAATATGTATTCTTACTTATTTAGATACAGCACGGAAACAAGCCTTTCTGGCCTAACGAGCCCGCACCACTCAATTAAACCCATGTGACCCAATACCCTGCTAATCCGTATGTCTTTAGAATATGGGAGGAGGCCGGATCATCCAGAGGAAATGCACACCGTCACAAGGAGAACATACAAACTCCTTAAGGACCATGGCGGAATTCAACCAGGGTCACTGGCACTGTAATAGCATTGTGGTACCCATGTTAGTTCAAAATTTGCAGTAATCTTTATTATTGTTACTGATTTGGATATAAAATCAAAGTATTTTCATCCCAACCCACTGGACGAGGATCTAACCTTAAACTGTGACCCATAGCTAGCTTCCATGCTATTTATAAAGGGTTGTGGGAGATGTCAGTGTTCCTTCGGAAGACTAACACCTTTTTTTTCCCCCTTCTCTCCAACTGTAAACAGCAAGCTATTAAACGTGAACAAGAAGGCCAAACCAGATGGGTCCTAACTCTCTTGTGCATAGTGAACTGTCGCCTTTTTATTTCATACACCTAAGAACATGCTTGGCTTAGAATCCACCTTGGTATGCCGGCGCACATTCTGTTTGGAGGGTTTCGTTTCAGTAGAGAACAGTCTTCGCTTTTGTTACTGTTCATTTAAAATGAGGACTGCATCTCAGCGGAAACCTGCAGTGAACTGACGGTGTTACTTGAAGCAAAGGCGCCCTGTTGCGTGGAATTTCATTCATTTGCCAAATTATCTATTGTCGATTTATACAGACTTTCTCATCAGAGTAAACCACCTTGATTTTGTTTTTCTAGTTCCTTCTCTTTCCTGACCTTGTGATTCTTACTCATTTTATTTTGACAAAATGCACATCAGGGCCAGAATACTCACCCAGTCAGACGTTCTGTAAAAGGGAAGTGACACTTGGGATTCCAGGTGTCCTCCGCTCTTTGCCTGCTTCTGCCCTTCTCAGAGTAACTGGGAATCACTCATTTTTACACCCTGCTGTTTGGGGGAATTTTGTAGTGAAAACCACTAATTCCACTCCACCCTGTCTCCAGTCTGTTCTGTTTGACAACTGAAGCAACTCCTGGAGCCCTGGTAAATGCATGTGTACTCATATCCTGTATCTTCTCAGAGGGAATTTGGAATATAGTTTGTTTTCATGCCCTCTTACAACACCTTCTATTATAGGCCAGGAAAAACCTCTGTGCAACTGGTTTATTAAGTTATGAGGTTTTGTATTAGATGGCTGCAGGGAGAGGAGGAGTAGAAATTAATTCCATCACTAGAGTTATGGGAACTTGACTGCAGAAAGTGAATGTAGAGGAGGAAGGCAAGATTTTATTTTTTGTTTTGATTATAATCTGTATAGTTTTGCCTGAGGCAGCTCTATTTTTATCCAGTCGCAGGTTGGGGACATCATTGTTGCCCTTCCTTAGTTGCTCTTGGTGAGCTGCTGCCTTCAGCCTTCCCATGTGAAGCTGCTCACACTACCCAGGTGGGTTGCGATTAGCAAGATAGTTCCAAGAGAGGAATGGTGTGTGACTTTTCCTTGTGCCTGTGGTCCCATGGAGTGGATGAAAGGATGTGGTGAGAAGTATATAGTTACTCTGGATGGCAATATTCTTAATAAAGTGTTGTGTGGACTTGCTGCTTAAACAAGAGATGGTTATGTATCTCAGACTTTCCCCAAATTTGGAAGTGAGCAGGTGGTAGGAGGGAGACTGTCTGAGAATAAAATGCTTCTGCTTTAGTGCCTGACAGTCGATAACAGCAGGAGATGTAAGTGTGAAAATATTTTCACCATCTTTGTGTTGAAAAATGCATGATTGTATGCACTCTGCACACAATCCCTCAAGTTCAGTGTACATGTTGTTACTGAACACTGCCTCCGAGCCCGGTTGTCACTGAATAATAATGGGAAAGGTGGAGTGTGGAATGGGAGGATTCTGCAGGAATCTGCATCTGCATGTGTGGCATCTGCAGGAAAGAAATATCCCCAAAGCAAGGCAGTTGCCAAATAAACACAACGTCGGAGTGTGAGCTATTGAAACGTCGTAGGGCTGAGTCATTTTAGCCTGCCTTCAGCATTGTATTTAGCATGTCATGGTGTGTTTCTGAACACAAGAGCCCTGTTTTGGAAACAGCTCAGGTCAGTATGAGTTACACTCACAAGGTCAAGTGGAAACATCCCCAAGCGGTTAAGTAATCACATGGGCTATAAGTTCTGAGTTTAAGCAAGTGTGCCATTCTACTTGCTTATGGGTACCAACCATTGCATGGAAACGATGAGGACAGAATATCCTCTCTGAAGTGTTGTGTGGAAAATTTAGATTCTTCCTAGTTTAATGGACAGAGGTTTTCAGAAACTCCTTAAATCTTTATTGTCAGAAGGGGAGCCTCATCTGGTCCTTCTCATAACAGGTGTAGTGGGAGGACAATCCTGTTTGGTTCCTTTATACTTGTGCCTCTGAAGGGGAACTGACTAGTAGATATCTTGAGCCCAATCTAAGAATGGCTGAGGGAACTGAAACCAGATTGGAAGACTCAGTAGAAAAACTACCTGGGCAATAGATTCTTCTTTTTAAACTAGTTCTGTGCCAAGTGTTCTAAACATTGTATATTTTATCCTCTGCAGTGCTTGCCAGGGACACACCAATTAATTCATTTGTGTTCCTTTTCCTCAAAGATGACACTTAAGCATTAGAATCTGCAGCCTTCTGATCGATGCCTCGCATTGTTCTCCAAGGATTTCTTTGGCATGCCAATGTAATTCTTTCCCCCTCTGCCACTGATGGTCCTGTGTAACCCATTATTCCTTTCAGTTTAATGGCTAGACTCCAAATAGACTAGAACCCAAATGTACCAATACTTTAGCCAGTGCTGCATTGATAGACCAGTATTAACCAGTATGGTATCCCAGTGATAAACAGTTTACCAGTGTTATACTATGAAAACAAGACAACATTTTTGTAAGCTCTGTGGTGAAAGAAAATATTCATCGTACAAAGTCCAGGGAAGTAATGTTACCCTTCTGTCAAATTAAACTTGCACACCTTGAAACCATGATAGGTATACTCTGCAGTTTTGCAAGAACAATAATAATAATAATTAAACCAGCTAATGTTGAGATTGTGGTGATTCAAAACAAGAACCTGGAGTAAGATCTTTGCCACAGGTAGTTGAGAATTTCCTTTGACAAATATTTCAATCTATCCATAAGTTATGTTTGACACCTGTATGTTCCATATGGAAAAAGAAACGGCCTTTTTTAAATCTCTTGTGAAAGAAAATGCTCATTAGACAATACCCTGGGAAATAATGTTACCCTTCTGACAAATTAAACTTGCACAGCTCAGAACTGGTACTGACTGAAGGGTCAAAGCCAGACATTTGAGTCTGGGTGGGAGCACTGATGTCGGTGATCATGAATTCCGTTCAGCAGTTGGGTTGTCACACCAAATCACTGTCCAAAGAGATCAAACAGCACTTCCAATGGAGACAGTATTAAAATCATCCCGGTTTTATGTGCCAGGTTGTGGCAAAACTACAATTATATTTTAAAATATAATAACTGAGCCTGCATTTTTAAAATGACATAGCTTTCCAGAAAGATCTGAGAGGAGCCAGCAAATGTTCCCTCCCCTTCCCCATATTTTGAACCATTTTGCAAAGATTATGGAATTTGTCTATCTGGATTTCATAACTTTAGAATCTGTACATATGATTATAAGCTTTTTTTCCCTTCCCCTTTTCCCGGATCAATCCTGTCAGTCAGAGATTGAAAGAGCACCTGGCTGACAAACCAGAAGGCATTTTCTTTAAGCTTGTGGATCAGAGCACACAGTTTGTTTGCTTCAGTGGAAGGGTCAGTGGCGAAGTTGGAAGGTTTTTGTTCATGGGCGAAGAGCTGTTGTCTCTGTACAGGGTATGTGCTTAAATGATGGAAAACAAGAAAAGGCCAGAATTTGGCTGCAATGGTTTTGTAATATTATGTACAGCTTAGATAGGAAGTGTGCTAATGTGTTATTTTTTATTTTTTAAAGAAAGGTTTTGTATAGTTTATACATGTTTAAAATGAGCAGAATGGGTGGGGGGTGGTGTTGGGAAAACACGGGTAGTTTAGAATTTACTCTCCATCTATTCCTTAGCCCCAAATGCTGTATGTAACTATGTTTCCCTCACGCTGTGAAGTTGGTACCATTTCTCTGTACATCTCTGCTGCTTGTATCAGTTGTAATGAATTTATATTTTTTTGGATTAAAGGAAAAACACAAAAAAATTGTCCATTGTAGAAAAGTCAAATTATAAATCATTTTGCTATCTTTTGTGCTTTTTTTGAATAAAATCTGTTTTTGAATACATGGTTTGGTTCTGCTTGTTAACATTACAATCTAAAGATAAGCTTTATTGACACATGTACATCGAAACACGGAAACAAACAGTGAAATGTGTCATTTGTATTAAAGACCAACACAGTCTGAAGATGTGATGGGGGAACCCCGCAAGTGTCACCATACTTCCAGTGCCAACCTACCACATCTACAACTTACTAACCTTAACCCGTACATCTTTGAAATGTGGAAGGAAACCAGGGCACCCAGTGGGTGCACACACTGTCACAAGGAGAACATACGCACTCCTTACAGACAGTAGCGGGATTCGAACCCTGTTCTTACAGCTGGCATGCTGTAAAGTATTGCTCTAAGCATTATATTACCATGCTGCATGAAATGTAAACTTAACCTCTTTCTTGTGCATTTGTGTTTTAATGCTCACTTAAATTCCCCCTTTCTCCAAGATCTCTTAAATGAACTGTGGTTCAAAATGCAGCCAGGTGGTTTGGTCATTAGGTCTCAATTATTACAATCACTTTTTATTTCTTTTTTGGGGGGGATTCATTTTACCAACACCAGAATTTCAATGGTTCAAGTTAATATCAGAGAATATATCCAGGATACAACCTGAAATCCTTTCTCTTCACAAACCTCCACAAAACAGAGGGAAAAAATCCATAAGAATGAATGACAGAAAACAAAGCCCCCCCCCCCCCCACCCAACGTCCAAGCAATAGCAGAGACCATGATCTAGAGTCCATCGACATTGAACAAAGTGGCTTGCTGAAAAAGAGACCATACCAGTAGATCTGGAGTCACATAGAGGCCAGTGTAGTAAGGAGTGCAAATCTCTTAGGCTGGGGGTGGGGGCATCAAAGAAACACACTGTTTTCCTTTGCATGTCTATGGAATTTAAGTTTTACACTTGTCTAGATCTCTGCAGTTCCAGTCCAATTACAACCACAGCATCACCTCTAATACAACATGAAGGTAAAATATGATAGTGCTATGTGTTGGCTATCTGTTGTATCTAACGATAACAGGAAACCTGTGCGTGAGATTTTAAAAGTGGAAAAGCTGTTGACTGGAACACTTACACTCTCTCAACCTCAGAAGTCTGCGTCTAGTGGTACAAATAGTCATCACACCGACGGTCCATTACTACTTCTGTGCTTGTCATTCACGGAATGTTGCAGTACCACTTTCCTGGCCATTGAATCTCACTGTAACTCTCATCTGCCCAGTCTGCCTGGAGTTGCCTTCACATGCTGGGACAGTCATATCTCTATCTCACCAGGACATGAGGATGCCAGCTACCCTCACCTGGTCTAGCCTGTCAAAGCGGTGTACTGGGGTGTGTCCGCTGTCAAATGCACACAGATACTTGGAGCCACAAATGAGAGCTGAGTGTCCGGTGGGGAATAAAAGTGAGAGAGCTGCCTCAGAATGAACAGGGCAAGCCCCTTCACCAGATGTGCTACCCCTCACTGGACACCCCGGTGCCACATAGAGATATGGCAGGTAACACACAAAATGCTAGTGGAACACAGCAGGCCAGGCAGCATCTGTAAGGAGAAGTACTGTCGACGTTTTGGGCCGAGACCCTTCATCAGGACTAACTGAAAGGAAAGATAGAGATTTGAAAGTAGTGGGGGGGAGGGGGAAATGCGAAATGAAGGGGTTGGGATGAAGCTAAGAGCTGGAAAGGTGATTGGCGAAAGTGAAACTGAGCTGGAGAAGGGAAAGGATCATGGGACGGGAGGCCTTGGGAGAAAGAAAGGGGGAAAGGGGAAGCACCAGAGGGAGATGGAGAACAGGCAAACGACTAAATATGTCAGGGATGGGGTAAGAAGGGGAGGAGGGGCATTAACGGAAGTTAGAGAAGCCAATGTTCATGCCATCAGGTTGGAGGCTACCCAGCCAGTATATAAGGTGTTGTTCCTCCAACCTGAGTTTGGATTCATTTTGACAATAGAGGAGGCCATGGATAGACATATCAGAATGGGAATTGGAAGTGGAATTAAAATGTGTGGCCACTGGGAGATCCTGTTTTCTCTGGCGGACCAAGCGTAGGTGTTCAGCGAAACGATCTCCCAGTCTGCGTCGGGTCTCACCAATATATAAAAGGCCACACCGGGAGCACCGGACGCAGTATACCACACCAGCCGACTCACAGGTGAAGTGTCACCTCACCTGGAAGGACTGTCTGGGCCCCTGAATGGTGGTGAGGGAGGAAATGTAAGGGCAGGTCTAGCACTTGTTCCGCTTACAAGGATAAGTGCCAGGAGGGAGATCGGTGGGAAGGGATGGGGGGGACGAGTGGACAAGGGAGTCGCGTAGAGAGCGATCCCTGCAGAAAGCAGAAAGGGGGGGAGGGAAAGATGTGCTTGGTAGTGGGATCCCGTTGGAGGTGGCGGAAGTTACGGAGAATTATACGTCGGACCTGGAGGCTGGTGGGGTGGTAGGTGAGGACAAGGGGAACCCTATCCCGAGTGGGGTGGCAGGCGGATGGGGTGAGGGCAGATGTGCGGGAAATGGGAGAGATGCGTTTGAGAGCAGAGTTGATGGTGGAAGAAGGGAAGCCTCTTTGTTTAAAAAAGGAAGACATCTCCTTCGTCCTGGAATGAAAAGCCTCATCCTGAGAGCAGATGCGGCGGAGACCGAGGAATTGTGAGAAGGGGATAGCATTTTTGCAAGAGACAGGGTGGGAAGAGGAATAGTCCAGGTATTTAAAAAAGGAAGACATCTCCTTCGTCCTGGAATGAAAAGCCTCATCCTGAGAGCAGATTTAAAAAAGGAAGACATCTCCTTCGTCCTGGAATGAAAAGCTTTAAAAAAGGAAGACATCTCCTTCGTTTAAAAAAGGAAGGGATATGGCAGGTGTTGGGTTGATTTGAAATCCTACAGAGGGGTTTCTGAAGACATCCCAGTGCTGGGGCCTGGACCACTGAAGCCACGGCAGCCAATGTGGGTGAGCTAGAATGAACTGAGATTTCAAGATTATTGTCATTCTTCAGCACACAAGTGTAAAGGAGAACAAAATGATTGTTACTCTGGATCCAGTGCAGCACAAATAGACACAATAAATATAAAAGCAATCCTATAAAACAAAATGTGCAAGTAACTGTTTTGAGTGTGGCTGTGCTTAAGATTTGCTTGTATACATAGACTGATCATATGTGCATAAATTGACACTGAGTGCAGGAGTATCGAGCAGAAGATGACAGACCGGAAATGATAATGTGACTCTTGGCGAGGGGAACTCTAGGTAGTAGCAGGGCTTATGAACACAGTGGGATGTGGGATAGTGACTGGCACTGTGTGGAGTGTAACTGTAAAGTGACAGAGCCTGGGGGAGGGTGAAGGGAGCTGAGGGGCTGTGAAGCGGAGAGGCTGAAGTGGATTTCGTGATGGTGGTGGTGGGTTAATCGGTGGAGGTTATTGGGGTGGCTGTTAGTCTAGCAGAGGGAAGTGAAAAGTCAGGCAAGAATGTTAACACGTACAAAAGTTGAATGAACTCAGCAGGTCAGGCAGCATCCGTTGAAATGAGCAATCAATGTTTTGGGCCAAGATCCTTCATCAGGCAAGCATGTTAATTTCTATCTAGAGCAACAAACTCAAGATGCCAGAGGCACTCAGCAAGTTAGGCAGCATCACTGGAGAGTTGCGGCCTAGATAAAGTGGATGTGGAGAGGATGTTTCCTATAGTGGGGAATCTAGGACCAGAGGGCACAGCCTCCATTTCGAACAGAGATAAGGAAGAATTTCTTTAGCCAGAGGATGGTGAAATCTGTGGAATTCACTGCCACGAGGATTGTGCAGGCCATCGTTGGATATATTTAAAGTGGTGGTTGACAGGTTCTTGATTAGTAAGGGCGTCAAAGATATGGAGAGAGGGCAGGAGAATGGGGTTGAGAGGGGTAATGAGTTGGCCCTGATGGAATGGTAGAGCAGACTTGATGGGCTGAGTGGCCTAATTCTGTTTTTATGTCTTAAGCTCTGTGGTCTTATGGAGAGGAATAAACAGCTCAAGTTTTGGGCTGAGAGTTTCTATGCTTTCTAGGTAATTTCCAGGTTTTGTCAGGCCTGGGGGAAATGTTGAGAAATGGCAATGATGTGACACAGTGATACAGCCACTGCCTCAGAGACCCGTGTTCAATCCTGAGCTGCATGGGGTTAACACATCTTCCCTGTTACAGTGAGGGTCCTAAAGATGGGTAAGTGGTACAAGAATAAAAAAGTGGAACTTTCACATTCCTTTGAACAGAACATCCTACAAAAAGTAGTGGATACATCCCAGTCCATCACAGGTAAAGCCCTCCCCACCACTGAGTGCATCTACATGGAGCATTGTCTCAGGGAAGCAGCATCCATCATCAGGGACCCCACCATCCAGGACATCCCGTCTTCTCACTGCTACCGTCAGAAAGAAGGTGCACGAGCCTCAAGACCCACACTACCATCAGCAACATTTATGACCCTCAACTATCAGACTCTTGAACTAGAAGAGAGAACTTCACTCCAGTTCACTCACCTCAATAGTGAACTGTTCCCACAACCCGTGGATTCACTTTCCCTTTTTTTGTAATTTATTTTTTTATTGAAGTTCATCAGCAAACAAACATTTCAATAAAATGTATTTCGGACATTGTACCTATATATCATATAATCATATATATCACAAAATCTCCACAAAGTACTTATCTGAGGTACTCACTTATAGAAAAGAGTGGAGAGAAAAAACAAGCAAAAGGGAAGAACTATGTACAAGTAGGGAGTGATCTTTTGTTTTTACAACAGATTCATTGATTTGTGAGAATAAAATCAGGCCCATGAGGCATTATGTAGTTAAACCATTTTTCCCAGTATGAACCAAATTGTTCCAAATTGGATAAAATTCTCTTACATTTGATTGGATTTAATAGCTCATTGACATTAAAAGAAATGATTTTTACCTTGTCCTTAGCCATCTGTATTTATCTGTCAATGTATCATTGAAATTAGAATAAAACTTAATCAATCTACTCCCTGAACAAATAAGAACCAAGAAACACAAATAATAACAAAAATGGTAACGAACGTGTGATTCCAAGGCTGAGGTCTCTAGTAGATGACCCTGCATTGAGCTAGAGGAAACTCCTAGCTGTGGGCGATAACCTCTCCTACTTGTGAGTTGAGGGCCCCCATTGCAGTATTCATAAAAGTCAGTGAACAAATCCATTACACAGAAAAGATTTCCCTGTGTACTCCTCCCATATATACATACATACACACATTACATACACATATTCTCATTTTGGTGGGGAGAAAGGAGTAAGTGAGCGAATAAAGAATAACAACTAAGTAATATAAAATCCACATTATAATAAGTATTTCTCGAGATAGGTATATCACCGTGTACTTTTGCTTCCGTTTAGCTTCTCAACGTTTTTAAAGTTAGCCAAACCTTATGGCTTTTCTGAAGGGGGTGAGGACTGTCTTTGGGAAACCCCCGGTCTCTTCCTGATATACTTCTCTAGGCCTCCTCCCATCTCCTGCTTTCTCGATTCTCGCACTATTTCCCAAGCGAAGCGGGATAATTCCTCAGCCAGGCTTTCCCTCGTTTTGGTCACGCTAACGGGCAACCCTCTGACCTTCATGTCTGTAGTCGCCTCTTCCACTGTCTGGTACAACTGCATCCCGTTGTCATAAAACACTCGAAGTTTAACAGGGTACGGAGTTTGAAATCTAATCTTTTTTTGCTTTAGTACTCGCTTTACTTTGCATTTCTGCAGGACCGCGGGGGGGGGGGTAATCTTGGTCGAAATATATTAATTTATCATTGAAAAACACTCTCTTCTTATCCCAGGCCCTTCGTAGAAACTCCGCCTTAGTGCTGTACCAAAGGAATTTAATTATTATTGAGCGTGGTTTTCTATCCTGGGTAGGTTTCGGAACGAACGCGTGGTGGGCTCTCTCGACTTCCAGCTCCATAACCAAGGGAAGATCCAGCACGTCCCGCAGTAACTTTCCAACAAACTCCATCATAGACGAGCCCTCCACTCCTTTGGGAACGTTGTAGATTCTGATATTTTTCCACTGTGATCTTCCCTCCAGGTCAAGCAGTTTACCTTCTTGGTGGTTTAATATTTTTATTGTCTTACTCAGTATCCATTCCATGTTTTGAACGCGATCTTCCATCTTCTCAATTCGAGTCTCTGCCACTGCTATTTTTTGATTGACGCTGACGAGCTCTGACTTAATATCACGGAGCTGCTGTTTTATATCTTTCTGGAACTCCATTATTTCTTTCAGGATTTCAAACATATTCGCCGCTTCGCCTGAACGAGGCCCAGTGTCTGCCTCGCTAGCACGCGGTCGGGTAGGAGAGCCGCTCGCTCACTCCTCTCGGACGCAGGCTCCGCAGGGTCGCTCTTTTTATTTCCATTCTTTTTCCCCATTCTTGCCCCTCTTTTCAGTTAAAATATTTTTTGAAAAATATTATATTTGATGGGTTAACGGGGCTTAATACGTGTTTTTCCGGAGGAGCTAGTGAATTAAGCTGCCATTCTCAACGATGACATCACTGGAACCCCGTGGACTCACTTTCAAGGACTGTTCATCTCATGTTCTCGATATCTTTTGCAGCCTAACAAACAGCGATTGATTGTCTTGGGCGTTCTTCTTGTGATCCTGTTGGACATTGGTAATGTAGAATAGTTTGTTGGTGAGACCGATGCGGGGGAGCAGACCAGGCCCTCGTGCCAGGGTCACCTGCTGCTGCCACTCAGGAGAGGAGATGCCAGAGCTGGTGTGGGAGAGAGAACTTAAGAAGGAGTGTGGCAGGTTCACAGGAGTTCGTCCTGGTTTGCGGGTTGGCTCCTCCCATGGGTGCTGCCCTCTGGTGTTCACTCAGTTAAAGACAGACTGGATTGTGCTCATTGGCGGCTGCCCTAGTGAGTGATGATCAGACCTCTGCTGGCTTGTTTCAGTTGACAACACTCCATGCACCAGCAATCTACAGAACATGGCTCTTGGGGACTTGGACTATATTTTTTGTGTGTGACAATGTGTTTACTACTGTCTCATATGTGCCTTGTGTTGTGTGTGGTTGTTGGCAGTGTGTTTTGCATCTTGGCCCCCGGAGGAACATTGGTTCATTTAGCTGTTTTTCACAGGTATTCATGTATGGTTGAATGACCAGTGCAAACAGAGTTCATGGAAGGGAGGCTGGTTCCTGTGATATGTTGAGCCCTGTCCATAACTCTCTGTAGTTTCTTGCAGAGCTGTTGCTGTACCAAGCTGTGATGCATCTGGATAGGATGCTTTCTATGGTACCTATGGTAAGTTAGTAAGAGTTGGGACAGGACATGCAAAAGTTCTTCAGCCTCCTGAGGAAGTAGAGGTGGCTGTGAACTTTCTTGGCCGTGACATCTACGTGGTTGGACCAGGACAAGCTAATGGTGATGCTCACACTTGGGAACTTGAAGCTCTCAACCTTCCCAACCTCAACACCATTGACGTAGACAGGAACTCCATCAATGACCATCTTTTAAAACCAAAGAAAGAAAGACTGACAAACAAACAACGTGCAAGGAAGACATGTTTTGCAAATAAAAAAATAATACTGAGAAAAGGAGATGTAGAGCCCTTGAAATTGAGTCTGTAAGTTGTGGAATCACAGTTGAGGTGAGTGAAGTTAACCACGGTGTTTCAGGAGCCTGGTGTGGGACCTGAGGCTTCTGTACCTCCTGTCCAATGGTAGAAGCAAGGAGAGAGCATGGCCTGCATGGTGGGGTTCTTGATGATGAAAGCTTCTTTCCTGTGACAGCGCTCCATGTAAATGCGCTCAGCGGTGAGGAGAGCTTTGCCTGTGATAGACTGAGCTGTATCTGCCATTTTCTGTTGCCTTTTCTTTTTCCTAAGAAAGGGGAACTAAAAACTAGAGGGCAGAGATTTAGGGTGAGAGAAGAAAGATTTAAAGCAGACCTGAGGGAAAACTTCTTCACACAGATGGTGGTCTGCATGTGGAACGAGCTGCCAGAGGAAGTGGTTTTTGAGATAGGTGCAAGACATTTAAAAGATATTTGGATAATAACGTGGATAGGAAAGATTTAGAGGGATATGGGCCAAACACGGGCAAATGAGAATGGACACTGTGCTCGGCACAGATGAGTTGGGCCAAAGAGCTTGTTTCTGAGCTGTCTGACTGTCCAAGAGACAAATATTATCACGGTCTCTGTTACTGAGACTGGCATTTTGTTGTTGAGTTAACTATCTGCTGTGTAGACTGTGTAAAGAACAGTTAAATAGGTTAGGACTTCATTCCCTGTAGCGTAGGAGAATGAGGAGAGATTTGACAGAGGTTTACAAAATATGAAGGGTATAAGGTATGTTGCTTCCAGAGTTATTTCCAGGTAGCGGACGATTTCCTTCCACGCCACTCTGACGTATTTGGGAAATCGCATACTAGGCAAGTTACAGCAGTGGTTTGCCATTGCCTTTTACCAGGTGAGTTGTTTTTTTTAAAGAGATTACCAGCTCTTAAAGGGAGCCAGCTGGATTTGAACTTGGGACCTCTCGCCCCGAAGTTCAGCGCTGATGCCTATATGAGGGGTATAGATAGGGTTAATGCAAGCCGGTTTTCTTCCACTGATTTTGAGCAAGTCTGGAACTAGAGGTCATGGGTTAAGTGTAAAAGGCAAAATATCTGAGGGGAACCTAATGGGAAACTTCTTCCCTCAGAGGATGGTGTGAATGTGGAACGAGCTGCCAGTGGAAGTGGTGGATGTAGGTTCAATTGCAATGTTTCAGAGAAGTTTGAACAGGTACATGGATGGGAGAGGAATGGAGGGTTATGGTCCTGGTGCAGGTCAATGGGACTGGGCAGAATAACAGTTTGGCACAGATTAGTTGGGCCGAAGGGTCTTTTTCTGTGCCGTGATACTCTACGCCTCCGACTGTAACTCTGGATCAACAGTGTGGTTGATGTCCTAATCCAGTCACTTTGCAATATGCCTGCCTGACTGTGTGTTTGTGTACAAGTGGGGGTGGGTGGTGATGTATTTCCATTTCGTGATAACTGCAATACGGAACGTCAGTGAAAGAAGTGTTGGCAGAGTTTCATCATCAGCCATTACACCACAGACAGCTCTCGGGATTCAGGACACCACAAAACACTTCTGTCTAGTGTAAGGTTCACTGACAGATTTGATTTCTTAGCCACATTCGGGCCCATCTGCGGTGAGCTGCCATTATAAGCTCAGCAAAGAAATTATATTCCCATCAATTATGGCAGCGATTCAAAACAAAACCAGCGGTAAGAGCGGTGCCTGGCAGGAACTGAGCACTGGATACATGCCAGAGCTGAGGGGAGCCCTGCTCCCAACCTCTTGTCACGAGATCCTTCACATCAGAGCAGAGAATATTTTGCCTTAATGAATCATCACAGATACAACATGTAACATGAGGACAGTGTACAACAGGCTGATCTGCTGAAACACGTCAACATTAAGAAAGAGGATGTGCTGGAGCTTTTGAAAAACATTAGGATAGATAAGTCCCGGAGTTTGACAGGAGATGCCCCAAGTTACTAGGGGAAGCAAGGGAAGAACTTGTTGCCTCTTTAGCGATAATCTTGGAATCACCACTGCCCACAGGAGTAGTGCTAGAGGACAGAAGGGTGGCAAATGTTATTCCTTCATTCAAGAAAGGTAGTAGGGATAATCCTGGGAATTGTAGACCAGTGAACTTACGTCAGTGGTTGACTATTGGAGAGAAGTTTTAGAGACAGGATTTACGAGCATTTCAAGAGATGCAGTCTGATTAAGGACAGTCAGCATGGCTTTGTGAGGGGCAGGTCATGCCTCACATCTGATTGAATTCTTTAAGGATGTGACAAAGCACACTGATGAAGATGGAGCAGTGGATGTGGTGTATGTGGACTTTACAAGTGCCTTTGATAAGACTCCCCATGGCAGACTCGTTCAGAAAGTGAGGAGGCATGGCATCTGTGGATACAGAACTGGCTTTCCCATAGAAGGCAGAGAGTGGTTGTAGATGCAGAGTTCACTGCCTGGAGTTGATGATCAATGGTGTTCCACAGGGATCTGTTGTGGGACCCCTTTCTTTGTAATGTTTATAAATAACTTGGATGAAGCGGAAGGGTGGGTTAGTAAGTTTGCAGATGGCTCAAAGGTTGGTAGAGTTGTAGAGAGTGTAGAAGGTTACAACAGGAGATTGGAGGGTGCAGAGCTGGCTGTGAAGTGGCAGATGAAGTTCAATCTGGACAAGTCTGAAATTATTCACTTTGGAAGGTTAAAATTGAAGGCAGAATGTAGGGTTAATGGCAGCATTCTCATCAGTGTGGAGGAACAGACAGATCTTGGGATCCACGCCCAGAGATCTGTCAAGGTTGTCACAGAAGTTGATAAGGTTGTTAAGAAAGCTTACGGTGTGTTGACCTTCATTAGTTGGGGGTTGAGTTCAAGAGATGTGAGGTAATGTGGCAGCTCTATAAAGCTCTGGTTAGACCACACTTGGAGTGTTGTGTTCAGTTCCGGTCCCCTCTTATAAGAAGGATGTAGAAGCTTTAGAGAGGGTGCACAGAGGATTTACCAGAATGCTGCATGGATTAGAGACCATATCTCTTTCCCAGGGTGGAAATATCTAATTTGAAAGGGCATCATGTTAAGGTGATTGGAGGAAGTTATAGGGGAATGTCAGAGGCAGTTTCTTTACAGAGTGGTGGGTATGTGGAACACTCTATCGGGGAGGCGGTAGAGGCAGATATATCGAAATATAGAAAACCTACAGCACAATACAGGCCCTTTGGCCCACAAAGTTGTGCCCAACATGTCCCTACCTTAGAAATTATTAGGCTTACCCATAGCCCTCTATTTTTCTAAACTCCATGTACCTATCCAAAAGTCTCTTAAAAGACCCTATCGTATCCGCCTCTACCACCGTTGCTGGCAGCCCATTCCACGCACTCACCAGTCTCTGAGTTAAAAAAAACCTTACCCCTGACATCTCTGTACCTACTCCCCAGCACCTTAAACCTGTGTCCTCCTGTGGCAGCCATTTCCGCCCTGGGAAAAATTAGGGACATTTAAGAAACTCTTAGATAGGTACATGGATGATAGAAAAATGTAGGAGGGAAGGGCTATGGATCTTAGAATAGGTTAAAAATCAGCACAGCGTGGTGGCCCAAGGGGTCTGTGCTGTTCTATGTTCACAGAGTCACACAGCACAGAAAAAAAAACCCTTGGCTCAAATGGCATGGGAACACCAAAGCCTGTGAATAGAAAAGCCCACAGAAAGTGGTGGAGAGGCCAGTGCATCACAGGAAAAGTCTTCCCCACCACTAAGCACATCTACAAGGAGAACTGTCAGAAGGAAGCAGTCTTCATCATCATCCAGGCCATGCTTTCTTCAAAATGCTGCCATTGGAAAGGAGGTACCAAAGCCTCAGGGCCCATACCACCAAGTTTGAACATTTATTTCCCTTCAACCATTAGGCTCCTGAAACAATGTGGATAATTTCACTTTCCTCAACTCAGAACTGAATCCACAACCTGTGCGATCACTTTCAACGACCCTACAATTTGTGTGCTCAACAGTATTTGTTTGTTTATTATTATTATTTGGCTGGTTTTGTATTGACACAGTTTGTCTTCTTTTGCACATTGGTTGTTCGTCCGTCTTTGTGTGTAGCTTTTCACTGGTTCTGTTGTATTTCTTTGTTCTATTGTGAA
Source organism: Hemitrygon akajei (assembly GCF_048418815.1). Taxonomy (NCBI): domain Eukaryota; kingdom Metazoa; phylum Chordata; class Chondrichthyes; order Myliobatiformes; family Dasyatidae; genus Hemitrygon; species Hemitrygon akajei. The sequence continues at coordinate 3,790,596 of NC_133142.1, read as the reverse complement.
TGCCCACAAGAATTGGATTGAGAAGTGACTTGGATCAACTCCAATTTACCTACTGGCACAATTGGTCCACAACAGATGCCCTCTCACTGGGTCTCCACTCAACCCTGGAACATCTGTTCAGCAAAGATGAATACATCAGGATGCTCTTTATCGACTACAGCTCGGCATTCAATACCATCGTCCCCTCAAAGCAAATCAATAAGCTCCAGGACCCGGGCCTCAATACCTCCTTGTGCAATTGGATCCTCGAATTCCTCACTTACAGACCCCTGTCAGTTCAGATTGGCAACAACATCTCCTCCACAATCTCCTTCAGCACCACAAGGCTTTGTGCTTAGCCCCTGCTCTACTCACTTTACACTTCTGACTGTGAGGCTAAGCACAGCTCCAATGCCATATTCAAGTTTGCTGATGGCACCAGTGTTGTTGGCTGAATCAAAGATGGCAATGAATCAGCGTATACGAGGGAGATTGAAAATCTAGCTAAGTGGTTCCACAACAACAACCTGTTACTCAATGTCAGCAAGACCAAAGAGCAAGTTATTGACTTCAGGAGAAGGAACCAGAGATCCATGAGCCAGTCCTCATCAGAGGATCAGAAGTGGAGAAGATCAATAACTTTAAAATCCCCAGTGTTATAATTTCAGAGGACCTGTCCTGGGCGCAGTATGCAAATACAATTACAAGGAAAGCATAGCAGCGCCTCTACTTCCTCAGGAGTTTGTGAAGATTCTGCGTGGCATCTATAACTTTGACAAACTTATATAGATGTGTGGTGGAGAGTATATTGACTGGCTGCATCACAGCCTGGTATGGAAACACCAATGCCCTTGAACAGAAAATGCTACAAAAAGTAGTCAATATGGCCCCAAACATCACAGGTAAAGCCCTCCCCACCACTGACCACATCTGCACAAAATGTTGTTGCAATGAAGCTGCATCCATCATCAGGGACCCCCACCACCCAGGCCATGCTCTCTTCTCACTGCTAGCATCAGGAAGAAGATACAGGAGCCTCAGGTCCCACACCACCAGGTTCAGGATCAGTTATTACCCCTCAACCATCAGGCTCCTGAACCAAAGGAGATAACTTCACTCACCCCATCATTGAAATGTTCCCACAATCTATGGACTCACTTTTAAGGACATTTCATCTCATGTTCTCGACATTTTTTTGCCTATTTATTAATTACTATTATTTATTTATTTTTGTATTTGCACAGTTTGTTGGCTTTTGCACACTGGTTAAACACTCAAGCTGGTGTGGTCTTCTGTTGATCCTGTTATAGTTATTACTCTATTATGAATTTACTGAGTATGCCCACAAGAAAATGAATCTCATATATCACCATATACAACCATATGTACTTTGATAAATTTACTTTGAACTTTGAACTGGTCAATGTTGATCGCAATGATTATTTAAGCCAGTTCCATTTGGCCCATATCCTCTAAACCATTCCTATCCATGTACTTGTCAAGTGATTTTTAAAAATGTTGTTATTTTACTTGCCTCAGCCTTTCATAAGTCAAAGTATTGAGTGCAGGAGATGGGATGTTATGTTAAAGTTGTATAAGATGTTGGTGAGGCCTAATATGGAGTATTGTGTGTAGTTCTGGTCACCTACCTACAGGAAAGGTGTAAATTAGTAACATACAGAGAAAGTTTACATCAGGCCTGAGTTTTAGAGAAAAGTTAGGACTTCATGCATTTTGTGTGCATTGCTCCGGATTTCCAGCATCTCCCGATCTGCATTTATTCTGGCAACTTCCCCTTCCTTTCTAGTCTTGAAGAAGGGTCTTGGCCTGAAACATTGACTGCTTATTCATTTCCACAGATGCTGCCTGAGCTGCTGAGTTCCTCCAGCATTTTGTGTGTGTTGCTCTGGATTTCCAGCATCTGCAGGATCTCTTGTGTTTCAACAGAATCAATTGAGGAACATTGAAAACTGCACAACAGTGCCTTGGGTTCATGAAGGTGTATGACACAGGCCTTCGCTTTATCAAATGATAAATCTCCAACAGGCTTGACCTCTGAATTCAAGTCACATGATTGGATTAGTACCCACAAGCTTCTGACTCAGGAGCAAGTGTTGCTGTTGGTAACAGCTGACTCTGAGTAAGCAGACTCCTTTGGGAGTTTCCTTGAGCTGAAAGTCTGCAGAGGTTATTCCAGTTTTCCAAATCATCTTGGAAATGTTCTAACTTGAAGAGCGTTCTAACTTCTTACATTACCATCTGGTATGAAAGGGCCACTGCACGGGATTGGGAAAAGCTGCAGAAAGTTGTAAACTCATTCAGGTCCATCATGGGCACTTGCCTCCCCAGCAATGGGGACACATTCAATAGGTGATGCCTCAAAATACTGCATCTGTCATTAAGGACCACCATCACCCAGGGCATGCCCTCTTCTCATTGCTACCATCAAGGTGGAGGTACAGGAGCCTGAAGACACACACTCAGTGTTTCAGGAACAACTTCTTCCCCTCCGCCATCAGGTCTTTCACACTAATTACATAATTTCTAGTAATTTTGTATCGCATTGTACTGCTGCTGCGAAACAGCAAATTTCATGACGTATCACAAGCAGTTTCAAACTCTGGAGAGTGCACATCTCACATGAACTATCATGGTCATTGGGGAAGCTCACCCAGCCACCACTGCCTTATCATTGCAACACACACAAAGTGCTGGAGGACCTCAGCAGGCCAGGCAGCGTCTATAGAAAAGGGTAAACAGTCGTCATTTCGGACTGAGACCCTTCACCTGCAGATTGTTTTCTGATTCTACCAGTTTATCATTTCCTCTCAGCGTCACTGAATGTACAGACACTCCTGTACGCAGCATCACCTTATGTACTTATATTTATTGTGTTCATTTTGTACTGCAGCAGAGCCGGAGTAACAATTATTTTGCTCTCCTTTAAACTGGTGCACTGGAAATAGGGGGCAGGGTGGAGATACGTCTCTACCAAAGGAGGCGTAAGGCGCTCCTTTCCTCTGCTAGCCTGCAGGTCACCCTTGGGCAAGGTGTAACATCTGCTTAGCCCCCAGATCAGAGTCACGTGAAGCCATGGGAGCAGGTGGTGGATGGTCGTATGAGCAGCTGGTGCAACATCACAAGTCCTGGTTATGTCAGGCTGACAATCTCTGAAGAGTATTGAATATGGCTGGGGTCACCCGTCTTGTAAAGACACTGCCCAGAAGAAGGCAATGGCAAACCACTTTAGTAGAAAAATTTGTTTGTCAAGATCAATCGTGGTCGCGGAAAAGACCATGATCACCCACGTCAATACGAGGTGCCACAAAAAGAATGAATGAACTGAAGATGACATTAAACATTCTTGAATATGTCTGTGATAACAAACCTGATCCTGATTCTGACCAGGGAAAAATACCAACCCCTGATGTACCCACTAGACATACTGGGAGCTACTCTTCTCTTTATATCTGTTAATTATTCAGTATAGCTAATCAGTGCACACTAACCTTAGCAAGCAGATAAAATCTTCCTGAAAACCCACTGTACCACATCTCCTGGTTTCCCCCTTATCTACTGTCAGATTAGATGGTTTAATTATTATTTCCCTTGCAGTTTAACAATTAATTGCCAGGATTTTTATAACTACTTATATACATGTAATAGTTTAGTATGTTTCCTAGTGGTCACAGTATGTATATGTGGTTGTTCACTGCGTCTGCCTACTATGATTTTGGAAGCTTCTCTTACTATTGCCTTATTTGAATAGGAGCTATCTGATTGGTTGACTCTTATCTACAAATTTAACTAGAATGTTTCTTATCTACGGGGTATAAAAGAGATGACCATGCAGCCACACCATCTTTTTGCTTCTCTCTCCCTTCACTTAATAGACTTCTATCACTGTCTTGGTTCAGAACTGAACACCATACTCCGAGTGAGTTTCATAAAGCTGCAACATTACGTCACAGCTCTTTGACTCAGTCCCCCGACTAATGAAGACCAACACACCATACACCTTTTTGAACACCCTATCAGCTTGATCTATGGGCATGGACCCCAAGATCCTTCTGTTCCTCCACACTGATAAGTATCCCACCATTAACCTTCAAGTTCGACCTTCCAAAGTGTATCACTTCACACTGTTCAGAATTGAAACTGGACAGAGATAATGTAGGAAAATGTATTGTTCATGTCATCTATACAGATCAATTCATTACAAATTGCACAGAGGTGGTACAAGGGAAAACAGTAACAGAATGTAGAATTAAGTGTTACAGTTACAGAGAGTACAGTGCAGGTCAACAATAAGGAGCAAGATCATAATGAGATCGATTGTGAGGTTAACTACTAGGGGACCATTTAACACAGGGGTCCCCAATCTGGGGTCTGTGGACCCTTCGGTTAATGGTAGGGGTCCATGGCACAGAAAAGATTGGGAACCCCTGCTAGTTTAATAGCAGTGGGATAGAAACCGTCCTTGAGCCTGGTGATACATGCTTTCAGAAGTTTGTATCTTTTGGCCAATGAGAGAGGGGTGAAGAGAGAATGTCTGTGGTGGATGGGCTGCTTTACTGAGACGGTGAGAAGTGTAGACAGTGTCTACTTCAAAACATTAAACTAATTCCAAGGAACACACGGCAGTCTGAAATGTGAGTCTAATTTTGTAACACGCACATATCACATGATATTGTGATGACATATGCAGTTCGTGCATTTGAGTCATCGAGCACTACAGCACAGAAACAGGCCACTCAGCCCATCTAGTCTGTGCCAAACTGTTAATCTGCTCAGACACATTGGCCTGCACCTAGACCATAGCCCTTCATACCCCTCCCATTTATGTACATACCTAACCACATTTTTCTTAAAACTTGCAGTTGGATTCACATCCACCTCTAGCACTGGCAGCTCGTTCCACACTCTCACCACCCTCTGAGTGAAGAACTTCCCCCTCATGCTTCCCTTAAATATTTCAACTTTCAGCCTCACCTAACCTCAGTGGAAAAAGCCTGCTTGCATTTACCCTATCTATACCCCTCACAATTTTTTATACATCTATCAAATCTCCTCTCATTCTCCTACGCTCTAGGAAATAAAGACCTAACCTATTTAACCTTTCCCTATAACTCAGGTCGTCAAGTCCCGGTAACATCCTTGTAAATTTTCTCTGTAATCTTTCAATCTTATTGATATTTCTCTTGTAATGCTTCAGAGTCAGGTCACTGGTCAGGAAGGCTTTGTTCAAATCACGTGATGACATTGGCCTGATCATGTACAGTAGGTTAGTTACAGGGTTGTTCACTTCACGGGAGTGCAATTTGCTGGCTTTTGAAGAAGCACAGACCAACAGGATCCTGTTACGAATCAGAATCAGGTTTATTATCACCAGCGTTTGCCAAGACCATTGTTTTGAAAGAGCAGTACATTGCAATACATGACAATCAAACTGCGAATTACAGTAAGTATATATTACAAAACAAATTAAATGAGTAGTGCAAAAAGAGAGGGAAAATTGCGAGGTAGTGTTCATGGGTTCACTGTCCATTCAGAAATTGGATGGCAGAGGGGAAGAAGCTGTTCTTGAATCATTGAGTGTGTGCCTTCAGGCTTCAGTGCCTTCTCCCTGATGGCAGCAATGAGAAGAGGGCATATCCTGGGTGATGGGCGTCCTTGATGATGGAGGCTGATTCATTGCTTTTTGAAGATGACCCGGACAGACATCCTCAGCATAGTAAATTTTAAATTGTCTCATTCAGGCCTGAAGGTTTAATCACAGTTGAGGATTTCTTACTCTTGTGGGATAATGCCTTCCTGACAAACTCTTCTTGCCGGGTGAGAGCAATCTTAGGTTCTGGGGCCCCCTCTGTGGTGGTTGTAGAAGTTGACTCTGAGACTGAAGGAAGTGGTTCTGACAGCAGTGACCACCTTTCTTCTAGTTCGTGCATCTTGATCTTGGGAAGGTGCATTTAGCTCACTGGAGTATTCTCTTACTAATCTTTCAATTGCTCCCTTTACAATCTGATCTCTCCTCTTGGTTTCCTCATCCACAACATCATCAGAATCAGGTTTAATATCACTGGCTTATGTTGTGAAATTTGTTAATTTTGCAGCAGCAGTGTATTGCAATATATGATAATGTAGAAAAAATACTATGAATTACAGTAAGTATTTATAAGTATATCAAATAGTTAAATTAAACAAGCAGTGCAAAAAGCAGAAATAGAAAAGTAGTGTAGTGTTCATGGATTCAACGTCCATTCAGAAATCAGATGACAGATGGGAAGAAGCTGTTCCTCAATCGCTGAGTGTGTGTCTTCAGGCTCCTGTACCTCCTTCTTGATGGTAACAATAAGAAGAGGGTCCTTAATCGTCGACACCGCCTTTTTGAGGTATCGCTCCTTGAGGGTGTCCTGGCTACTATGGAGGGCTGGTGCCCATGATGGAGCCGACTAAGTTTACAACTCTCTGCAGTTTACTCCGATCCTGTGCAGTAGACCACCTTCTCACCATACCAGACGGTGATGTGGCCTGTCAGAATGCTCTCCACGGTACGTAGGACCATAGAATATTACAGCACAGAAATCTGTAGAAGTTTTCAAGTGTTTTAGGTGATAAACCAAATCTACTCAAGCCCCAAATGAAGTATAGCCATTATCTTGCCTTCTTCATAGCTGAATAAATATGTTGGGACCAGGTTAGGTCCTCAGAGATATTGACACTCAAGAACTTGAAATTGCTCACTCTCTCCACTTCTGATCCCTCTATGAGGAATGGTGTGTGTTCCCTTGTCTTACCCTTCCTGAAGCTGTTTGGTCTTACTGATACTGAGTGCAAGGTTGTTGCTGCGACACCACTCAACCAGCTGGTGTATCTCACTCCTGTACATCCTCTCATCACCATCTGAGATTCTGCCACCAATGGTTGTATCATCAGCAAGTTTATAGATGGCATTTGAGCTATGCCTGACCACACGGTCATGGGTATAGAGAGAGTACCACAGTGGGCTAGGCACACATCCTGAGGTGTGCCAGTGTTGATCGTCAGCAAGGTGGAGATGTTATTACCAATCCACACAGATTGTGGTCTTCCAGTTAGGAAGTCGAGGATCCAGTTGCAGAGGGAGGTACAGAGGCCCAGGTTCTGCAACTTCTCAATCAGGACTGCAGGAATGATGGTGTTAAATGCTGAGCTACAGTCATTAATCAGCATCCTGACATAGGTATTTGGATTGCCCAGGTGACCAAGGCCACGTGAAGAGCCATTGAGATTGCGTCTGCTGTAGACCTATTGAGGCAATGGGCAAGTTGCAGTCGGTCCAGGTCCTTGCTGAGGCAGAAGTTGATTCTAGCCACGGCCGACCTCTCAAAACATTTTATCACCATAGATGTGAGCGCTACTGGGCAGTATTGTTAAGACAGCTCACCCTGCTGTTCTTGCGCACCGGTATAATTGTTGCCCTTTTGAAACAGGTGGGAACTTCTGACTGTAGCAATGAGAAATTGAAAATGTCTTTGAACACCCTCACCAGTTGGTTGGCACAAGTTTTCAGAAGCCTTTCCAGGTACTCATCGGGGTCTGCCACCTTGCAAGGGTTCACCCTCCTGAAAGAGAGCCTGACGTTGGCATTGAGACAGATCACAGACTCACCGGATGCAACAGGGATCCTCACAGTTTTATTCATCTGACAGAACTTCTGTTTCTGTATCTCCATTGACCTCTTTCTTTTTGGCCTTCCATTCATCCAGCTGGGCTTTGGTCTTTGCATCTACTTTTACAAGCAGCTTTTTACCTCCCACTTGAAGTTACTGCAATAAACTTACTGCAAGACAGAGCAGATTCTGGTTCTTTATACTCACAAAAGCCAAATGCTTGCAAGTTTCTTGACGCTCCTTGAACTCTCTTCCAGATTAAAACCAAGCCACATTTTGCAAATAATGTATCAGAAGCTTTCTCAGATATGCTGCCTATAAAAACTGTTGTAGTCGGACCACTGCTTTTGTCACTTTCATGCCTCCTCTGAGCAGCACGGTCCATCCTTGGTCCAATACGCTTTCCAATCAGAGGCACAGAGGTTGGCTTCAACACCTGTTTGTCCTCTGTTGGGCAACATTGGGATCGGCATGGAAACTGTTGTGGCATTGTCCAGAACCTTTCTTAATTCATCTTCAGTTGGCTTCATTGCAGAGGGTGTGACATGCCAATGGTGGATGGATCTCCAATCAAGTTGTCGTTGTCTCTGCCATTCACACCCCCACAATGCTAGTCCTTCTATTGTTACCACAACAGCCTAATGTGGCTTGTTGGCTGTTGTATTTCACTGTTACAAACGTCATCCCCACAGGAGTTACCTTTTCTCCAGGACTTCATTGGATATCTGCAAGCTTCAGTTCAGTATCTTTGATATACCATTCAAACCCATTTTGTGGAATGACTGAAACAGCTGAAATGGTTTCCAATTCCATTTTAATTAATTTGCCTTTTATTTCTGGTATAATCCATACTGCTTGTCTATTGCTGGGTTTCCATTGGAAGTCTTAAGGATACCCAGCCCTGTGTCACTCCTATCATTATCAGATTTTTCATCAACAGCATGCAGATTAGTGCTTATTGTAACTTGACTTTTTTTAAAATCTTTTTCTCTTCTCTGTGCTGTCCATTTATTTTGTCTACCTGACACACTCTTTGTATGTGCCCTACTTTGTTGTATTTTCTATAAGTTTGGCCTTTAAGTCCACATTGGACTGGTGTTTGTGAGCCCCTCCACAACAGTAACACAATTTCTCCAGCCAGGCAGACCTCTGTCTAAGCCAGGCATGGGCAAACTATGGCCCGCGGGCCATATGTGGCCCGTTAAGCTTTTTAATCCGGCCCGCAGAACTTGATGAAATTATATTAATAAACCTTGTTAACACATCAGATCCATCCTGAGAATCGCCACAACAAAACTAAATCCAGACTTTGATGCGCTGGCTAAAAAGGGAGACCAACAACACTGTTCCCACTGAAATTAAAAATAAGTTTCTTCGTTGTGTTATGTAAAAAATGCATTTGAAAATATTTTTTTCAATAAGCCTTACATGTTACATGTCATTTCTGTTAAGTGATGGACATGAGTAGTGCACAGGTGCACGTACGTTCTCAAAATAAAAAATGCGCTCCAGATCAAATAACGCGCTCGGCATACTGGCGCACTGTCACTGTTCTGTCAGTGACACTGGTCGTTGTTGAGTTTTGGCACAGGGGACAATTGAATAAGAAGAAGCAGGACAAGTAGACCTGCATCTCCTACCGTTTTTGAAATAAAGACAGTCAGGAGGAGAGTGATGATGATAATATCTTGAAGGATAACAGAATTTTCAGTGCTTTAAAATAATAACTGTTACTATTTAAAAAAGCTGTATTTTATTCATTTAATTTTCAGTGTTTTAAAAGTCATTTCAATAAATAGCTAAATACCATGGGACTTCAAAGACAGATATTTTGTTGTAATGCATTTGTTCATTTTCAATTGAAATTAAAGCACATGTTTTCTACATATCCCATGATATTTTATTTTCTCTTATGAGGTGTATTACCAAAACACTCCGTCCATCTGCTCCTGGTCCGGCCCCCCTGTCAAATTTTAGAACCCTTTGTGGCCCACAAGTCAAAAAGTTTGCCCACCCCTGGTCTAAGCAATGAATTTTGTTCACGCACACTTTCATTTCTGACTGTAACTCATCTGTGTCTCTGTGGTTTCCATTGAAATGACAATTTCAACTGCTTTTTTAAATGTAAGTTATGCTTCAGTTAGGAGCCATTTTTGAATGCCTTCTTGTAAGATTTCACAAACTAAATGATCTCTCAGTGCATCATTAAACCCATTACTGAACTTACAATCTCCTCAATTCAGCTATGTATCTGTAATGGACTCCTCTTTTTTAATTCCACTTACGAAAGCAAGTTCTGCAATCAAAAATTGTGTTGGTTCCTGCATCTCTTTCACAATATCAGCACAGTTAATTTTGGATGGTTAGGTTGGAGCAGTTAAACTTTGAAGCAAACTGAATGTCTTTGAACCCAATACACACAGCAAAATTGGTATTCATTTCTCATTGGCGATTTAATTTGTTTCAAAATACTGTTCAATTTGCTCAGTATACTTAAGCCAGTAATCTCTTGTGGAATTAAAAGAGCCAGTCTTTCCAATGTAGTCAGCCATTTCTGCTCTTTTTAAAAAAATTATTATTACCCAGTACTCACTGTTTCAAATTACGGTGTTGCTTTGCACTGTTGTAACTGTATGTTATAATTACGTGGTTTTTGTCAGTTAGTCTTGGTCTGTCTTGTGTTTATGTGATATCATACTGGAGGAACATTGTATCATTTCTTAATGCATGCATTACTAAATGACAATAAACGAGGATTGAGTGTCCTCATAATCTAATCTAATCTAATCTTATGAACCTGTGAATTCTTCATTTTCTGATTTATTTTTAATACTCGATCCTGTCTTCCCTTCCAAAGAACATGCGCTGCTCTGCCTTTTTTTGACTTGACTACCTCTGCATGTGCTGGACAGCATGTTTTACTTGCCATTCCTCACTGCAATTTTTGTTTATATCAAATGTCTTGCGGTGCTTCAACAGGTCAGTAGCCGTCTCGGGTTCATTTTAAAAGTTCCTCATCATCAATGTTATGTTTTACAGCTTCAAAACATTGAACTAATTCAAAGGAAGACATGACAGTCCGAAATGTGAATCTAATTTCATGTTTACTTTAAATGAGGCCTGCATGTATCACATGGTAGTGTAATCACGTATACAATTCATGTATTTATACATAAACACTCAGACCCTGCTTAACACTGAGGACGTGATCCTCAGAGGGGAGCGTTGTGTAAATCAGCGTTATGCGGGTCATTCTAACATTACGTAAATGGACATGTGTGCCTGATATAAAAAATCAAACCCGAAGTATATGAAACATTATTTTTTTGCATAGACGTCATTTCGTGGAGTAACAAACATGCAACTAAGCCTAACCTGTACGTCAGTGGGGCAGTAACACATTGCAGCAGCAGCCGAGGGAAGCGGGTGATGGTTACATCTTAGAGGAGGGATCAGGCTGTGGGTCCTCCTGTCACTGTGCCTTCTTCTTTGGCAGAGCATGAACTTAAGATCTTAAGGCACAAACTAACGGAGATGGGAGTAGACTCTCACATGGTGGATTGGATAGTGGACTACTTGACAGATAGACCTCAGTATGTGCGGTTGGGAGACTGTAGGTCTGACACGGTGGTCAGCAGCACAGGGGCGCCGCAGGGAACCGTACTCTCTCCGGTCCTGTTCACCCTGTACACATCAGACTTCCAATATAACTCGGAGTCCTGCCATGTGCAGAAGTTCGCTGATGACACGGCCATAGTGGGGTGTGTCAGGAATGGACAGGAGGAGGAGTATAGGAAACTGATACAGGACTTTGTGATATGGTGCAACTCAAACTACCTGCGTCTCAATATCACCAAGACCAAGGAGATGGTGGTGGACTTTAGGAGATCTAGGCCTCATATGGAGCCAGTGATCATTAATGGAGAATGTGTGGAGCAGGTTAAGACCTACAAGTATCTGGGAGTACAGTTAGACGAGAAGCTAGACTGGACTGCCAACACAGATGCCTTGTGCAGGAAGGCACAGAGGCGACTGTACTTCCTAAGAAGGTTGGCGTCATTCAATGTCTGTGGTGAGATGCTGAAGATGTTCTATAGGTCAGTTGTGGAGAGCGCCCTCTTCTTTGTGGTGGCGTGTTGGGGAGGAAGCATTAAGAAGAGGGACGCCTCACGTCTTAATAAGCTGGTAAGGAAGGCGGGCTCTGTCGTGGGCAAAGTACTGGAGAGTTTAACATCGGTAGCTGAGCGAAGGGCGCTGAGTAGGCTACGGTCAATTATGGATAACTCTGAACATCCTCTACATAGCACCATCCAGAGACAGAGAAGCAGTTTCAGCGACAGGTTACTATCGATGCAATGCTCCTCAGACAGGATGAAGAGGTCAATACTCCCCAATGCCATTAGGCTTTACAATTCTACCGCCAGGACTTAAGAACTTTTTAAAAGCTATTATTAATGCTTTTGAGATAGTGATTTAGATGCATATCATATTTTTTTTTACTGAGTTAAGTATTGTATGTAATTAGTTTTGCTACAACAAGTGTATGGGACATTGGAAAAAAGTTGGAATTTCCCCATGGGGATGAATAAAGTATCTATCTATCTATCTATCTATCTAATACATGATTTGCTGTGTGTGGCTCAGAGTGTATGTAAAGCGCTCTCACTGGCTGATTGAATGTTTACTGTCATGGCATGGCGGCCACTCAAGAGGTTTTAAGTGTTGCTTAGAATGAATTTTTGTCATTTAAAAAAAGAATAACTGCATTGTATTGGGGTCTGAGTGTAGCTCATAATGAATAATTTAAATGACCTATATATATATATATATATATATATACACACACACACAAACACTCAATATATACAAGACCACTCAAATATTAAAGGCACAACAGCTTCCTTAAATTAAATTTAAATATTGAGCATAGAACAGAATTACATTAGACGGAGACATAACGTAAAGATTTTTACTCTTCATGTATGTGAAGGATGCAAGAAAAAAGTCAATTCAATCCATTTTGTTTCAAACTCTATGTAAAATGTAATCATATTATGATCACTCTTCCCCCACGCTTCTTCTACAGCACCATTACTAATGAGCTCTTTCTGATTGCACACGGTAGAACAATACAGCACAGGAACTGGCCTTTCAGCCGTCCATGTCTGTGCTGAACTATTTAAACTTCATTTTTAAATTTAAACTAAGTTTGAAATTTAAGTCCGCTGAAGCTTGACGCTGAAGATGGCTTGCCCTGGGGTTAGAGGACAGTGTGTGTATGTGTGTGTGTGGGTGTGGGGGAGGAACGGGGCTTGTTTTGCTGTTGTTGTTTGGTTGGTTGTTTGTTTGTTGTGTTCTGTGTCACTCTACCAAATGTTGTGGACATGCTATGTTGGCGCTGGAGTGTGTGGTGACACTTACAGGTCGTCCTGGCAAATCCGCGGATGTTAACGGAAACAACACATTTCACTGTTTGCTTTGATGTACACATGCCAAATAAGTTTGAATCTAAATCTGAATTAAATCTAAACCCATTTGCCTGTGTATAATTAATATCCCTGTATCCATTAATATGCAGTATTCAACCTTGACATTTGTATTCCCACAGACAGCCAGGAAACAAAGAAACAGCATGGATCCCATTTAAAGAAAAACATCAAACACCCAACAGGCAAAAGAAAAGAGCAAGTCGTGCAAATGGCAAAAAACAAGCGAAAACACACAGGTGCTTAAACTTTGCTGTCGTATCTGCTTCTGCTGCCACCCTTGATAGTGCATTCCAGACACCCACCACTCTCTTCATAAAACCGTTGGCAAGCACCTCTCCTTTAAACATTCGCTCCTCGTGTCAAATGCATGTTCTCTGGTATTTTGACCCTGGAGAAAAGATACCAGTTGTCTACCCCATCGACACCTCTCATAATTTTGTAAATTTCTCTCCGATGTCCCCTCAGTTTCCAGAGCGAACAATCCAAGTTTGCCTGCTTTTGCCTAATACTCCAGGCCCTTCGGCCCACTGAGCGTGTACGGACCACCAACCACCCACTTCCATTTTAACCTCCTCACATAGTCAGTGTAAATCGTCCTGTGGTTAAATCGGTGGGTCGCTGGAAATGTGGATCGTTGTGCCGGAAGGGCATGTCCTGCACTGTACCTCTAAATAAATAAATAGATAGCCAGAAATCTAAATGGCTAGCCAGATTGATAAAGTTTGTCAAAGTTTTAGACGGCATGCTGAATCTTTGCACACTCCTTGTGGTGAACTACATATACCTGTCTGGACACGCCCCCTTGCTGACTGCTCCTGTGGCTCCTCCCACAGACCCCTGCTGACTGCTCCTGTGGCTCCTCCCACAGACCCCCTGCTGACAGCTCCTGTGGCTCCTCCCACTGACCCCTGTCTGACTGCTCCTGTGGCTCCTCCCACAGACCCCCTGCTGACAGCCCCTGTGGCTCCTCCCACAGACCCCCTGCTGACAGCCCCTGTGGCTCCTCCCACAGACCCCTGCTGACTGCTCCTGTGGCTCCTCCCACAGACCCCTGCTGACTGCTCCTGTGGCTCCTCCCACAGACCCCCTGCTGACTGCTCCTGTGGCTCCTCCCACAGACCCCTGCTGACTGCTCCTGTGGCTCCTCCCACAGACCCCTGCTGACTGCTCCTGTGGCTCCTCCCACAGACCCCTGCTGACTGCTCCTGTGGCTCCTCCCACAGACCCCCTGCTGACTGTTCCTGTGGCTCCTCCCACAGACCCCTGCTGACTGCTCCTGTGGCTCCTCCCACAGACCCCTGCTGACTGCTCCTGTGGCTCCTCCCACAGACCCCTGCTGACTGCTCCTGTGGCTCCTCCCACAGACCCCCTGCTGACTGCTCCTGTGGCTCCTCCCACAGACCCCCGCTGACTGCTCCTGTGGCTCCTCCCACAGACCCCCTGCTGACTGCTCCTGTGGCTCCTCCCACAGACCCCTGCTGACTGCTCCTGTGGCTCCTCCCACAGACCCCTGATGACTGATCCTTGGCTCCTCCCACAGACCCCCTGCTGACTGCTCCTGTGGCTCCTCCCACAGACCCCTGCTGACTGCTCCTGTGGCTCCTCCCACAGACCCCTGCTGACTCCTCCCACAGACCCCTGCTGACTGCTCCTGTGGCTCCTCCCACAGACCCCTGCTGACTGCTCCTGTGGCTCCTCCCACAGACCCCCTGCTGACTGTTCCTGTGGCTCCTCCCACAGACCCCTGCTGACTGCTCCTGTGGCTCCTCCCACAGACCCCTGCTGACTGCTCCTGTGGCTCCTCCCACAGACCCCTGCTGACTGCTCCTGTGGCTCCTCCCACAGACCCCCTGCTGACTGCTCCTGTGGCTCCTCCCACAGACCCCCGCTGACTGCTCCTGTGGCTCCTCCCACAGACCCCCTGCTGACTGCTCCTGTGGCTCCTCCCACAGACCCCTGCTGACTGCTCCTGTGGCTCCTCCCACAGACCCCTGATGACTGATCCTTGGCTCCTCCCACAGACCCCCTGCTGACTGCTCCTGTGGCTCCTCCCACAGACCCCTGCTGACTGCTCCTGTGGCTCCTCCCACAGACCCCTGCTGACTCCTCCCACAGACCCCCTGCTGACAGCTCCTGTGGCTCCTCCCACAGACCCCCTGCTGACTGCTCCTGTGGCTCTTCCCACAGACCCCTGCTGACAGCTCCTGTGGCTCCTCCCACAGACCCCTGCTGACTGCTCCTGTGGCTCCTCCCACAGACCCCTGCTGAAAGCTCCTGTGGCTCCTCCCACAGACCCCTGCTGACTGCTCCTGTGGCTCCTCCCACAGACCCCTGCTGACTGCTCCTGTGGCTCCTCCCACAGACCCCTGCTGACAGCTCCTGTGGCTCCTCCCACAGACCCCTGCTGACAGCTCCTGTGGCTCCTCCCACAGACCCCTGCTGACTCCTCCCACAGACCCCTGCTGACTCCTCCCACAGACCCCCTGCTGACAGCTCCTGTGGCTCCTCCCACAGACCCCCCGCTGACTGCTCCTGTGGCCCCTCCCACAGACCCCCTGCTGACAGCTCCTGTGGCTCCTCCCACAGACCCCCTGCTGACAGCTCCTGTGGCTCCTCCCACAGACCCCTGTATAAAGGCGATGGAGGTCTGAGCCCGGCCTCTCAGTCTCCAGGATGTAGTATAGTGGTCAACCACTGCTTGTTCCTTCTTCCAGTCAATAAAAGCTGATATCTCGCCTTTACATCTCAGAGAGAGTTACTGATGGTGCATCACTCCTAAGGAAGCAGAGGCTCTGCCGTGCTTTCTTCATAATTGTATTTACATGCTGGGCCTAGGACAGGTTTCTGAAATTAAAACACTGAGAAATTTCAGTGTATAGTTCGATGTTTTGATGCACATGTGACAAATAAAGCTGATCTTTATCGTGTTATTGAACAGGATGGGGTGGGGGAAGTGGGTTAATGTTGGAGGGGAATCAGGATAATGTAATTGAAGAGCAGGATAACATTATTGAGTGGGGTAGCAGTTTCCAGAGAACACTGTGTTCCTCAATAATCTGTTTTTAGATGTTCCAAAGCCCAAGTAAAATAAAAAGATTTGCAATTTTACAGCACATCTTATAAATTTTAGACATTGCAGTGGTCCCTAAAGCAGCCACTAAGGGAAAGTGGCAGGTAATTCTGCAGAAAAAAGGGCAAATGATTTTAACTTGGAGCAGTGACATCTGTAATGGGGAGATAAGAGTGGATTCTTTACCAGCACTGAAAACTGAGAGATAAAAAGAGGCTCTTATTGTGGCTGCTAACCCACTGTTTATTACCTCATTTTAATTACTCATGATAAAGTTATCCTAAAATTTGAAGTTCTCAATGGATAGTTTCTGAGGGACGGTTAAACCAGGTGACGGTAGCCAGCAGCCTCATACCCTGGCAAGCCTGTCCTAGTATGTGAAGTCAGCTTGGGTGAACTGGGCAGACGAGACCTACAATGAGATCGAACAGCCAGGAAGGCGGCTCTGCAACGCTCCATGGAGAGCGAAGAACATGACAAGGCACAGAAGACGTCACGGTCACCCACTGCTACCAAGGAAGACCCCAGCTTGCGATGACTACTTGTGCCGCTGGACCCGGACTTTCGAGGTCATAAGAGTGGAACCTCAATGCAATGGCCTTTTCACTTTAAAAACTCTCCGGCACAGGGCCCCTCACAACGGGCAAGCAACATCCATCAAAACCAGATCCTGCTCAGTGCGAGTACAGTGCGGCTGGCTAACAGTTTGGCATGAGTACACACTTCAAAGTGAAAATTGACTTTATTATCAAGCAATACTGTAATTTATTTTACAAAGCTGCATGGTCCAACTACTGCCCTCAGGAGGAAATGTTCACATGGCCTGAAGACTGTATGGCACTTTATATTAAAGAAAATGCTAGCTGGGATGTAACAGGGGCAACGTGCGCGGGTGCATTTGAGTTACTGCACGGCCGTGCACCCATGCAGCTTAGAGGGAACTGTGTTGTCATGCCCATAAGTCCCTGCGTGCACAGGTGCAACGGAAATCTACCTGTAGCAACATCACAGGCACACAGCATGAGCATCTGGGCCTTTATCGTCATCTTTTATGTCATGAACTTTGTTGTTTTGTGGCAGCAAAGACAAAAAATTAAAATAAATTACAAAATAAATAAACAGAGCGGAAAAGAGGGATGAGTGAGGTAGTGTTCATGAGTTCAATGTCCGTTCAGAAATCTGATGACGGAGGGGAAGAAGCTGCTCCTGAATCGCGGAGTGCGTGCGTCTTCTGTACCTCCTCCCTGATGGTAGCGATGAGATGAGGGCATGCCCTGGGTGACGGAGGTCCTTTGTGATTGTCTCCGAGAGGCATTACCTCTTGAAGGTGTCCTCGAGGCGGGGAAGGTTGTGCAGTGATGGAGCTGGATAAATTTACAACCCTTTGTAGCTTCTTGTGATCCTGTGCTTTGATGTCTCCATGGCAGACAGTGATGCAACCATTCAGAATGCTCCCCACATAAAAGAATTAAACACAAATGATATAAAACTTTTAAAGAAAGAACACAATTAGAACAAAAATGTCCATTTTCCTCTGGTCCATGAGATTTTATATGAGGCCCACTCCAGTGCCGCCCTTTCCACACAACTGTGTAAACCTGCTTCTTTGTTCATCAAGGTTGGTACAAAGACGTGACTGTTAAACAGATTTGTACAGCTAACACTGAAGCTGTATTCCACAACTTCACACCCCTCTATTCTTCTTGAGAATTTACCT